>NC_091175.1:9444790-9449790 GCF_040958095.1 Procambarus clarkii | reverse complement strand
CCTGGACGTGATAATGGTCCGGGACTTGATAATGGTCCTGGACGTGATAATGGTTCAGGACTTGATAATGGTTCAGGACTTGATAATGGTCCAGGACTTGATAATGGTCCGGGACTTGATAATGGTTCAGGACTTGATAATGATCCAGGACTTGATAATGGTCCAGGACTTGATAATGGTCCAGGACTTGATAATGGTCCTGGACTTGATAAAGCCCCAAGAGGAACCGAAAAGTCGTCGCTTTTCCGTCTTCTGAGTGTGTGTGTTTTTTGTACCATTTTATTCAGCCACGTTATTGTGACCTATCGTCTTCACGCAAAAAAAAAAGTCCTATAAAAGGTTTGTGTTCCAATGACCCAAAAAGCCTCACTCGCCACAACGATCCAATTCCCGACAATACGAAGTCGCACTGTGTAAATAAAATAATAAATAACAGAATAAAATAAGACTTTATTCTAGTGCAAGGAAAAAGCAACGATGGGAAACAGGCAATCCATACTAGAAAACAACAGCAACAACAACAACAAATGCTTTATATAACCCAGCTTTTTCCCCCCTAGAAGATCTAGCAAGGTGCCCACACACACACGCACACACACACACACACACACACACATACACACACACACACATACACACTGTGGTGGAGGCTGACTCCATACACAGTTTCAAGTGTAGATATGATAGAGCCCAATAGGCTCAGGAACCTGTACACCAGTTGAATGACGGTTGAGAGGCGGGACCAAAGAGCCAGAGCTCAACCCCCGCAAGCACAACTAGGTGAGTACAACTAGGTGAGTACACACACACACACACACACACACACACACACACACACACACACACACACACACACTAGGGGGTAAAACGTCTTATCACACTGACTTATGTAACATCTTGCTCTTGCAACTCCCAAAGACTTGAATGTTGCTCTTTGCTTACAAGCACCAATCCTAGTAATCCCTTAGAGATAAAAACCAAACCTGTTCTCTCCCTGATTGGAGACGGATCATTATCTCTGATCTCCCAGCTTAATGGGGGCTGCTCGCGTTACAAATCTCTGGCATCGTTACCAATCAAATTTGATGAAGTGAGTGCCTGCACCTGATTGGCTAAGATAGTCAGGTGAGGCTGCCGCATCTCGAGCGCTCGGATTGGCCACATTGCATCATCACTCTGATCAACAAACCTGATTGAAACATCACGAAACACAACACAACATCTGTAACACTAACCTTAATCAGCGGATATTTTCCCCAAAGGCTTCAGTGCTCTGAATGGTCCATCAGACCCACTCCAGGCATACATACCTGACACGTATCTGAACCCCCAAGTATACATGCCGCCCTCCCATGAATATGTATCACTTGGGCACGTGTCACCTTTTCTCATCCCCCCCCCCCCACCCCGTATACCTAGGCCTCCTTCAGGATGCTTCCCGCAACAGTTTACTAGCTCCCGAGTATCTATTTACTGCTAGGTAAACCGCAGGTGAAAGGAAAAGGGCCCAACCGCTTCCATCCAATCCCCCCTTCCCCCCCCCCCCCCCCCGGTATCTATGGTTATGAGTCGAGGACGTAGACCACTATGCAATTGATCCATCCTATCCCAATCCGGACCGTATTTGGTCGCGCTAATTATATTCATTAAATTCTTTCCACTAAAGTTTATCAATATATTACGCACTTTCAATACAAATTTTGTTGAAGAAAGTTATTATTTATCATTGTGGTAATTCTTGTTTTGAGTTGTCTGACCTGGTTAAATACTAACAAGCTAACCTAGTTATCCATTAACAGGTTAACCCAATTAGCCATTAACAAGCTAAGCCAGTTTGCCATTAACAAGCTATCCCATTTAGCCACTGAAGATTGTTGGGGAAAAAGGAATGATGCCCAATCACTTGTGGACGGTCGGGGATTGAACGCCGACCTGCATGAAGCGAGACCGTCGCTCTACCGTCCAGCCCAAGTAGGTGAGGCGCGTAGAGAACAGACCACATGTCAGCCAAGCACATCTGCTTTAAGGACGGAGAGTTTAAAGGAGGAGGAGGATATTAGAAGAAGCTGACTACCTTTAAGACCGCTTTGTCAAACACACCAATTAGCTCTAACAGTTAGGACAGGTTTGGATAGGTTAGGATAGGTTAGGGGGATGACGGGCGGTGTCTTGAGCAGCGCCCCCTCCCCATCACACCATCCCCAAGATGCAGTGACAAGGAAATTTTCGACAGGATATCTTGACATCCTTTATTGCCTCCTGGTATCTTTCGACCAATTTTTCTTATCGTATAGCGGCATCTGCGAACGTTTGACAAAAATAAAATACTTTTGTTAACAGCGTTTCTTGAAATACATCTTGCAAGTACATCTAGGAAATACTTCCAACAGCTTGCGACACATCAGGGGGTCGTCTACTCCAAGTCAATTGGCTTCAGAACTCTAAGCTGTTGGTATCGGGTATAATTACGCTTCACACAATAGCCGCTAAGGACGACAAGACATGAAGGCACGCGTCTGTTTGAGTCTCTCTCTCTCTCTCTCTCTCTCTCTCTCTCTCTCTCTCTCTCTCTCTCTCTCTCTCGTATCAGCAAATAAGACACTTCCAGAAAAATTTGCATTACTGTGGGCCAGAGTTGTAAATTACACCGTATTGCCTGCTCCTGCCTGGAGGCTTCCTTTGAAAGAATGAAGATGACTAATTTTTTTGGTAGCGAGATTGACGAACTGTATTTTCAAGGGACAAACTGTGGTCCAGTTGTTTTCTCTCTCTCTCAGCTGACGGGACTTCAAAACAGTCAACACAGTTCAGAGTCAGTCAGGTTCCTAAGGTTCCTAAGAACATGCAACACAACAGACAGACAGACAGCCACAGAGCACAAGTCGGTAGTGAAACAGCGGACAACGCCCTCATCTCTCCTCTAACCTTCCATACAAGTACAGCCCCGGTTCGAGCCCTGTTCGCTCAGCTGTAATTGGCGCTCTGGCTGTACGCCAATTACCGGACGTTATTCTGAGAAGGAAAATGGGAAAGTGGAGACGAGTGGAGGACGTAAAACAAAAGAGGTTGAGAGTGCGCGCAGTAAACACGGAGTGCATATTAGAGGAGGAAACAAGGGGGGGGGGGAGGGTTGAGGAGAAGTTCTTCACGTGAACTGTAATCAGGAAAGAATAACAAAAGGGTCGGGAACCACTGAACAAAATAACAGTTACATGACCCGAGGACCTGGAGCCTGCTTACCTCCTCAAGCACCACGGCCAGGAAAGTACACGCACGCACGCACACACGCACACACACACACACACACACACATATATACACACACACCTCAGGAACCTGTACACCTGTTGATTGACGGTTGAGAGGCAGGACCAAAGAGCCAGAGCTCAACCCCCGCAAGCACAACTAGGTGAGTACAACTAGGTGAGTACACACACACACACACACACACACACACACACACACACACACACACACACACACACACACACACACACACACACACACTCAACATGCAACATGTGTGTGTGTGTGTGTGTGTGTGTGACTGAATGACCTAGACTACAAGATGACCTAGCAAGATAGAATGAATGGTCCAACAAATGGCAACTAAAGTTAAACCCGAGTAAATGCAAGGTTATGAAACTAGGCGGTGGAAACAGGAGGCCAGACACAGGATACCGAATAGGAAATGAAGTACTTCGTGAAAACGGACAGAGAGAAAGATCTAGGAGTTGATTTCACACCAAACCTGTCTCCTGAAGCCCACCTAAAAAGAATTACGTCTGCGGCATACGCGAGGCTGGCTAACATCAGAACAGCGTTCAGGAACCTGTGTAAGGAATCATTCAGAACCTTGTATACCACATATGTAAGACCAATCCTAGAGTATGCGGCCCCAGCATGGAGCCCGTACCTTGTCAAGCACAAGGCGAAGCTGTAAAACGTTCAGAGATATGTCACTAGGCTAGTTCCCGAACTAAGAGGCATGACTTACGAGGAAAGGCTGCGGGAAATACACCTCACGACACTGAAAGACAGAAGAGTAAGAGGAGACACGATCACTACCTACAAAATTCTCAGAGGAATTGACAGGTTAGATAAGGATAAACTTTTTAACACGGGTGGTACACGTACAAGGGAACACAGGTGGAGACTGAGTACCCACATGAGCTACAAGGACGTTAGAGAGGACATTTTCAGTGTCAGAGTAGTTAACAGACGGAATGTATTAGGCAGTGATGTGGTGGAGGGTGACTCCATACACAGTTTCAAATGTAGATATGACAGAGCCCAGTAGGCTCAGGAATCTGTACAAGCGTAAGCTTTCTAAGCTTAAGCTTTCTAAGCTTAAGCTTTCTAAGCTTAAGCTTTCTAAGCTAAGCTTTCTAAGCTTTCCTAGTCTTAGCTCCCAGGCCTTACGACTTGCTGATTGATCCCAGAACCACTTTTAAAGCAGGATTAGTGAATATTTATCATACGAAGTAATTAACAACGATTTTATATCGTATTCCAAATATGGTAATGCACAATTGTTCATGTTCGAATTGTTCTCCAAAAGTGATTCAGTCACCAACTCTAGGTCAAACTATATATTAAAAATATCAAATTTAATAATATTTATATCTAATATAAAATAGTTGTTTTATATAACCTAAATACCTAACACTATACTAGGCTTAACTATGTATTATATATATATATATATATATATATATATAACTGAAAACTCACACCCCAGAAGTGACTCGAACCCATACTCCCAGAAGCAACGCAACTGGTATGTACAAGACGCCTTAATCCACTTGACCATCACGACCGGACATAATGAGGTGATAGCCGAGGCTATATGAACCACCCCACCGCCGGCACTCGGATAGTTATCTTGGGCATAGCATTTTACCAAATCACCTCATTCTTTGGGGCACACGTGAGGAACACAAATGCGAACAAGCCTGAATGGTCCCCAGGACATATGCAACTGAAATTATGTCCGGTCG
>NC_091175.1:9422290-9439790 GCF_040958095.1 Procambarus clarkii | reverse complement strand
CAGCGAGCAGTCCCTGGGTGTAGGTGGGATGGATGCAGGTGTGTCGTAGGTGGAGTGGACGGGACGTGAGAAGAGAGTTGAGTATGGATGAGGGAGGGAGGGGGGAGGGGGAGGGGGATGGTGGGATAGGAGGGGTTGAGGGGGGGGGGGGAGGGAGGGGAAGGATATGTGACTTCAGGCGAGATTGGTACAGTGGCTTGCAGTGGGGGTTTATTGCAAGTGTTGCAGAGGTGTAGGTGGACTTGCCTTGAGTGTTGTGTGTCTGTAGTTAGCACGCACACACACACACACATACACACACACACACACACACACACACACACACACACACACACACACACACACACACTCACACATGCGTGTGTATTTCCCTTTTTTTGTGCCTGTTGTATCGAGCTATTAGCTCTTGGACCCCGCCTTTCTAACCGTCGGTTGACTAATGGACCGACTCCCCATCAAATTTCCTCCATTACATCTGCTACTATATATTTCTGTGTGTGTGAGTGCGTGAGAGTGCGTTACGTGTGTGTGTGTGTGTGAGTACTCCCAGCAGGCAGGTGCTAAGGGTGTTGCGCCCTAAATGCTCACAACACAGCCAGCCCTGAGGGCCAGCCCAGAGGGCCAGCCCAGAGGGCCAGCCCTGAGGGCCAGCCCAGAGGGCCAGCCCTTCCTCACAATCCCCCAGAAGGAAATTAAATCCTACAAAAATGCTGTTAATATGTAGAGAACCAGTTGACCTGGAGGCTGAAGGAGGCTTCAGGTACAGAGATGTATTGGTGGTTTTGTGGAGTTAATGACTCCCCGTCTTAACTCCCACCAACACGCGCGCGCGCACGCACACACACACAAACACAAACATACACATACACACAAACGCACATACATATACACTCTCCCCCAGTCCCTCTTTCTCTCTCCAATCACTTGGGCTGGACGGTAGAGCGACGGTCTCGCTTCCTGCAAGTCGGTGTTCAATCCCCTCGACCGTCCACAAGTGGTTGGGCACCATTCCTTTCCCCCCGTCCCATCCCATATCCTTATCCTGATCCCTTGCCAGGGCTATATAGTCGTAATGGCTTGGCGCTTTCTCCTCATACCTCCCTTCTGTTATTATATCAGGAGTCTTTATCTAGTTCCTCCTCCTCCTTTTCCTCCCCTTCCTCCTCCTCCTTTTCCTCTTCCTCCTCTTCCTTCTCCTTCTCCACTGGGCACGTACATAAGGTGAGAGAGAGAGGGGGGGCGGACCTCCCCCCCCTCTCCGACGTGTAAACGTACCACTGGGGTAATATGATGCTATACTGAGTACATGAATGCGTATGAGTACAAGTGTACATGTGAGTATGAGTACAAGTGTACATGTGAGTACATATGTGAGTAGGAGGGAATGTGAGCACGTTTACAAAAATGGGTATATTCAGTACATAGTGTGAGTGTATTCACCTAGTTGTGTTCACCTAGTTGTGCTTGCGGGGGGTTGAGCTTTGCTCTTTCGGCCCGCCTCTCAACTGTCAATCAAGCAACTGTTACTAACTGCAATATATATATTTTTTTTTCACACACACATACCCAGGAAGCAGCCCGTAACAGCTGTCTAACTCCCAGGTACCTATTTACTGCTAGGTAACAGGGGGGCATACTAATGCGTGTGTGCGTATGCGTGCGTATACGCACGTCCTTTCCAAAGGAGTCTGTCTGCCGGTCCGTGCAGCCGTTTTTCAGGCGTACGGGCGTTAAACTTTCGTATTCTCTGGCCGTAAGACTTAAGGTGAGTTACGCTCCATCGAATTGTCTTAGGAAGTGCGTGCGTGTGCGTGTGTGTGTGTGTGTGTGTGTGTGTGTGTGTGTGTGTGTGTACTCACCTATATGTACTCACCTATATGTGCTTGCAGGATCGAGCATTGACTCTTGGATCCCGCCTTTCGAGCATCGGTTGTTTACAGCAATGACTCCTGTCCCATTTCCCTATCATACCTGGTTTTAAAATTATGAATAGTATTTGCTTCCACAACCTGTTCCTGAAGTGCATTCCATTTCCCCACTACTCTCACGCTAAAAGAAAACTTCCTTACATCTCTGTGACTCATCTGAGTTTCAAGCTTCCATCCATGTCCTCTCGTTCTGTTACTATTCCGTGTGAACATTTCGTCTATGTCCACTCTGTCAATTCCTCTGAGTATCTTATACGTTCCTATCATGTCCCCCCTCTCCCTTCTTCTTTCTAGTGTCGTAAGGCACAGTTCCCTCAGGCGCTCTTCATACCCCATCCCTCGTAGCTCTGGGACGAGTCTCGTTGCAAACCTCTGAACCTTTTCCAGTTTCATTATATGCTTCTTCAGATGGGGACTCCATGATGAGGCGGCATACTCTAAGACTGGCCTTACGTAGGCAGTGTAAAGCGCCCTAAATGCCTCCTTACTTAGGTTTCTGAATGATGTTCTAACTTTTGCCAGTGTAGAGTACGCTGCTGTCGTTATCCTATTAATATGTGCCTCAGGAGATAGATTAGGTGTTACGTCCACCCCCAGGTCTCTTTCACGCGTCGTTACAGGTAGGCTGTTCCCCTTCATTGTGTACTGTCCCTTTGGTCTCCTATCTCCTAGTCCCATTTCCATAACTTTACATTTGCTTGTGTTGAATTCTAGTAGCCATTTCTCTGACCATCTCTGCAATCTGTTCAGGTCCTCTTGGAGGATCCTGCAATCCTCATCTGTCACAACTCTTCTCATCAACTTTGCATCATCCGCAAACATCGACATGTAGGACTCTACGCCTGTAAACATGTCGTTAACATATACAAGAAATAGAATTGGTCCCAGCACCGATCCTTGTGGTACTCCACTTGTTACTGTTCGCCAGTCCGACTTCTCGCCCCTTACCGTAACTCTGTGTGTTTGTGTGTGTGTGTGTGTGTGTGTGTGTGTGTGTGTGTGTGTGTGTGTGTGTGTGTGTGTGTGTGTGTGTTTGTGTGTGTGTGTGTTTTATTTAAGAAAATAAAATTAAAAGTTATATACAGTATATATATATATATATATATATATATATATATATATATATATATATATATATATATATATATATATATATATATATATATATATATATACATTTGATTCTGTCTTCCATGGACAGGGTTAGAGAGCTGTTAAACATATAGTTCAGTGATTAATTGAACAATCAACCATAGAGAGTGATTGTGGTGGTTTTAAAATGCTTATCTAGCCCACAATTACATACGCAGATTTACGTCTGTTCTACATAAACAGTGTTCGAATTTGTTTGTTTTACATAGTATCATAGTGTCTGACTCGTGGGTGAGTCCCGTCTGGTGTGAGTCCGTTTGGTGAGGGGGTCCCTCTGCCCTAGGACCCTCTGGTGTGTGGGGGTCCCTCTAGACGAGAGAAACGCAGGTATTAAATCTTCTCCTGACTCTACCCTTGCCATTCTAATTTGCAGTCCAATTAAAGAAAATGGGGGGTAGGTTGGTCCGACTCCTTTTGTTTTTTCTTCTGATACCTTGAAATGTCTTTAAAAACAATTGCTTTCTTCTCTCTTCGCAACTTGCGGTTTCCAGAACACAAGGGTTTTCGTTTTTATTATCCGTACGAGGCAAGATTCTCTCTCCTTTATTGTGAATGGATTAAGATTCCTGATTCGGAATATGCAAAAGTTTTCTATGTTGGGTTATATTTAGTTGGTATATTTAAGGATGCTGTCGGTGTATATTGTTGAATATGATGGGTTATTTTTATGTGCTTACTGTTAATGAACTCTAACTCCTGGGCCCCAACTTTTTAAAAATCGAAGGGGTGGTCGATTGTCTGTAGTCCACCGTACTCACGTTGCTGTATTTATCTAAGTTGTGCTTGTGGGGGTTGAGCTTTGGTTCTTTAGTTCCCGCCTCTCAACTGTCAATCAATCAACTGTTACTAATATTTTTTTTTTCACACCCACACATACACACCCAGGAAGCAGCCCGTAGCAGCTGTCTAACTCCCAGGTACCTATCTACTGCTAGATAACAGGTGCATCAGGGTGAAGGAAACTCTGCCCATCTGTTTCCGCCGGCTGCGGGGATCGAACCCCGGTCCCTAGGTCCACGAATCTAGACCGCTGTCCACTCAGCCACCAACCCCCTAAACACACACACACACACACACACACACACACACACACACACACACACACACACAGATGCGTGTGTGTGCGTGTCTTCAAATAATATTTATTCTCTCTCTCTCTGAATTGCTCCCAAATTTCGCATCAAATATTAAAGTGCTATTAACCGCCTCATTCTCCTCTGCCAGCCTCAAAAACAGAGATGGTAACTCTTTAAAGGTATCATTAATATTATATATTATATATATTATATATTATATATTATATTAGGGTTTTCAAGTAATATATCACCCAACACATACAGAGATAACCCATCACAGACACAGACAGGCAAACCAGGCAAGCAGACATACAGACAGCTAGCCACGTAGACAGACAAGCGAGCAGACATGCCGACAAACAAGACAGACAGACAGACAGACAGACAGACAGACAGACAGACAGACAGACAGGCAGACAGACAGACAGACAGACAGACAGACAGGCGGGCGGCCGCCTAGAGAGACGAGGCCAGTTTGGCATAGTTGCGTGTTGGTGTTTCTGAAGTAATTTGATTCTTGATTATTCTAATTGATCTGCCCTTTTAAGGAGCGACCAGGTGAAGTGGCAGTGGGTGGGCAGTGTTTGGTAGTGTCCTAGTGGGTAGGTGGGTGGGTGGGTGGGTGGGTGGGTGGGCGGGTGGGCAGGTGGGTAGGTGGTGTTTGGGTAAAGATGGCTGCTGTTTACTTCAGATATGAATACAAGAATTTCGGATCCCAACTTCTTTCATCAGCAAGCCTGTTCAAGCGGCAGGTGTGTATAGCCACATGTGTCCCAGATTCCAGGAGGTCTGTACCCACATGTGTTTTCAGGTACCAGGTTTGTAGCCACATGTCTTGCAGGTGTCAGGTCTGCTGCTACTGCTGCTGCCTCCTGCAACTGAGACTATCAAACGAGGTCTATCATTCAACCTGGCTTCTATTGGCCCTGACGGAGGGCCAATAGACGGGAGTCTATTGAGAACCAATCAGTACGCCTACAGAAGTACCCAACCCAGTAATCATGTAACGTAAAAACAAACAAAAAACGTTGCAGCAGCGTTAATAAAACGTAAACATAACATTTGTTTGTCGAACGACAACTCACTCGTGTAAGTGGAGGAGGAGGAGGGCTCAAGGCTGACCTCCACCCCACCCCCTTCACCCTTCTAAGGAGGAGGACGAAGATAACTTAGAATATTAACTAGCATTGCCAAGGTATAAGCAGTTTGCTGATGGAATTTGGCGATATCTAGTGGTTTGTGCTAGTTAAGGTGGTTTGTGTTCGCCTGGTGGATATCTCCCGCAGGTGGATAACAGTCCATTTTAGATATCTGTGCTGAGGCACGCTGGATTGCCTCGCTCCGGCTACACCATGCAAACTGCCACAGTCCAATTGAACATCAAGAGCGTTTTTTAAGCGCTCTTGATGAAGAACAAGCAAGGAGCATAATGTGCTCTATTGTATACAATGCACAAACCTCTCTTGCTCGCTGCAACATTCAAGGAACCAATCATCTTCACAGAAAAGATTCGACCTCCTGATTCGAATCCTTGCAGAAAAGATTCGACATCTTGAATCGAATCTTTGCAGAAAACATTCAACATCTTGACTCGAATCCTTGCAGAAAACATTCGACATCTTGACTCGAATCTTTGCAGAAAAGATTCGACTTCTTGATTCGAATCTTTGCATCCAAACATTGCACTTGCATCATTGCGGTCTATAAGCCATTCCTGAGCTAAAAAGGAAGATCCAGCAGCCGCCTGGAGGCCAGCATGGAGGCCGAGGGACCTCTCCTCCCCCCCCCCCAGCACCACACAAGACTCGCTACTGTATGCTAAACCTCTTCATTAAACCATCACCGGTAGACCGTAAATTTCCTGACCAATATAAACCTCACAGCGGACGACCCACCGAATAGCCGGTCCACGGCGTTCCTCCCTGTGTTCTGCAGCAGTGCCAGTACTCATGGTGTCCCTCCTGCAGCAGTGCCAGTACTCATGGTGTCCCTCCTGCAGCAGTGCCAGCATTCATGGGTGTCCCTCCTGCAGCAGTGCCAGCATTCATGGGTGTCCCTCCTGCAGCAGTGCCAGCATTCATGGGTGTCCCTCCTGCAGCAGTGCCAGCATTCATGGGTGTCCCTCTTGCAGCAGTGCCAGCATTCATGGGTGTCCCTCCTGCAGCAGTGCCAGTACTCATGGGTGTCCCTCCTGCAGCAGTGCCAGTACTCATGGTGTCCCTCCTGCAGCAGTGCCAGCACTCATGGTGTCCCTCCTGCAGCAGTGCCAGCATTCATGGGTGTCCCTCCTGCAGCAGTGCCAGCATTCATGGGTGTCCCTCTTGCAGCAGTGCCAGCATTCATGGGTGTCCCTCCTGCAGCAGTGCCAGTACTCATGGGTGTCCCTCCTGCAGCAGTGCCAGTACTCATGGGTGTCCCTCCTGCAGCAGTGCCAGCACTCATGGTGTCCCTCCTGCAGCAGTGCCAGCATTCATGGGTGTCCCTCCTGCAGCAGTGCCAGTACTCATGGTGTCCCTCCTGCAGCAGTGCCAGTACTCATGGTGTCCCTCCTGCAGCAGTGCCAGCATTCATGGGTGTCCCTCCTGCAGCAGTGCCAGTACTCATGGTGTCCCTCCTGCAGCAGTGCCAGCATTCATGGGTGTCCCTCCTGCAGCAGTGCCAGCACTCATGGGTGTCCCTCCTGCAGCAGTGCCAGCACTCATGGGTGTCCCTCCTGCAGCAGTGCCAGCACTCATGGGTGTCCCTCCTGCAGCAGTGCCAGCACTCATGGGTGTCCCTCCTGCAGCAGTGCCAGCACTCATGGGTGTCCCTCCTGCAGCAGTGCCAGCACTCATGGGTGTCCCTCCTGCAGCAGTGCCAGCACTCATGGTGTCCCTCCTGCAGCAGTGCCAGCATTCATGGGTGTCCCTCCTGCAACAGTGCCAGCACTCATGGTGTCCCTCCTGCAGCAGTGCCAGTACTCATGAGTGTCCCTCCTGCAGCAGTGCCAGCACTCATGAGTGTCCCTCCTGCAGCAGTGCCAGCATTCATGGGTGTCCCTCCTGCAGCAGTGCCAGCACTCATGAGTGCCCCTCCTGCAGCAGTGCCAGCACTCATGGGTGTCCCTCCTGCAGCAGTGCCAGCACTCATAGTGTCCCTCCTGCAGCAGTGCCAGCACTCATAGTGTCCCTCCTACAGCAGTGCCAGCACTCATAGTGTCCCTCCTACAGCAGTGACAGCACACACCAGTGACTCAACACCACACGTCAAAAAGGGGATGTTATTGTTGTTGTTTTAGATTTAGTTACTCAGAACGAAATGTCTATGTAGCACGGGCTATGGCGAGCCCGTAATGGCAAAAGGGGAGGGGGGCCTTGGTCATATATACTACCATAGGCTCCTCATCGTACTACCTGCCCCCAGTCTTCCCTACTGTGAAAGCGCTAAATCCTCACTATTATACAGGATTTGAAAAGGATGAGGATTAAGGATAGGGATGGTGCCCAACCACTTGTGGACGGTCGGGGATTGAACGCCGACCTGCGAGAAGCCGAGACCGGCGGCTCTATACCGTCCAGTCCAAGTGGTTGGAAAACTTATGTCGAACACAGTTCACCGCTTAAGTGTCGTTAGCCTTGGAGAGGTATATCTCATACCAGCCTCACCTACTGCTCAAGTTATACTTATAGAATATGCTTCGAAGGACGTGCCGTCGAGGTATACGTCATTCGAGGCTGATAGGTCATTCGGGGCTGATAGGTCATTCGAGGCTGATAGGTCGTTCGAAGCTGATAGGTCATTCGAGGCTGATAGGTCATTCGAGGCTGATAGCTCATTCGAGGCTGATAGCTCATTCGAGGCGGATAGGTCATTCGAGGCTGATAGGTCATTCGAGGCTGATAGGTCATTCGAGGCTGATAGGTCATTCGAGGCTGATAGGTCATTCGAGGCTGATAGGATAAAGCAAAGCTCCGCCCCTCGAAGAAGCCTTGCTAACATCATGACATCGCTGGTGAACATCAGCAGATGTTTATCTCGTGTGATGTTCAGGTCACCTGGCGCCCTGACGTCCACAAGCCCCGGCTCAGCATAAATATCTCCCAGCAGCATCAGGGGAGCGTTTCGCCACCTGCATATTTAGTTATCTTTCTCTCCGTATATCGCCAAGCAGCATGACGCGAATGGTGGGAGATAGAGAGATGTGGCTCGCGGAGTGGCAGAGACGTCAGATGACACAGATGTTAGTGGTAAAGACTTCACCTGGGGGTGGGGGGGGGAGGTAGGTGGTGGTAGGGGTTGTGGTAGGTTGAGAGGTGGAGGTGGGTAGGGAGGTGGTGGTAGGGGGGTGGTAGAGAGCAGCAAAAACACCATCCACCATATGATCAGACAATCCATGAACTCCTGAACACACAACCACTGACTACATCAGACTACAGCACCAAGCCATCAGGGTGTGGAGCAACATCGAAATGTTAGAAGATCCAATGTTAGAAAGGTTACTCCAAGAGGAGACGCCCCACTCCCACAGCTGGTGGCCCAAGATGAGACGCCCCGCTCCCACAGCTGGTGGCCCAAGATGAGACGCCCCACTCCCACAGCTGGTGGCCCAAGATGAGACGCCCCACTCCCACAACTGGTGGCCTAAGATGAGACGCCCCGCTCCCACAGCTGGTGGCCCAAGATGAGACGCCCCGCTCCCACACCTGGTGGCCCAAGATGAGACGCCCCACTCCCACAGCTGGTGGCCCAAGATGAGACGCCCCACTCCCACAGCTGGTGGCCCAAGATGAGACGCCCCACTCCCACAGCTGGCGGCCCAAGATGAGACGCCCCACTCCCACAGCTGGTGGCCCAAGATGAGACGCCCCACTCCCACAGCTGGTGGCCCAAGATGAGACGCCCCACTCCCACAGCTGGTGGCCCAAGATGAGACGCCCCACTCCCACACCTGGTGGCCCAAGATGAGACGCCCCACTCTCACAGCTGGTGGCCCAAGATGAGACGCCCCACTCCCACACCTGGTGGCCCAAGATGAGACGCCCCACTCCCACACCTGGTGGCCCAAGATGAGACGCCCCACTCCCACACCTGGTGGCCCAAGATGAGACGCCCCACTCCCACACCTGGTGGCCCATGAGCCTCGATCTACTAAATGGAAACCTGAATACATCATGATTCCTAGGTGGAACAATGCCCAGAATCCCCCCCCCCCTCCTCCCACCCCATCCCCTCTTAAAAAATCAATAATAATGAAATAAACTCCTTCAAGCAGACGATCAAAAGATATACACATGCATCTGAGTGTGTATGTGAATGCTATACACATCTATATACATCCATATATATGCCGAAATATATATGTGTGAAGAATCTTACACACCCCACACTCACAGCTCCCTGACAAGAGAGAGAGAGCAAGCGTAGCTTAGCTGCCAACACCCACGCATCGTGTCAGCAAGGCGGACAGCCCGCCTGCTATCATAACTCACACTATACTTCCCATTTCTAAACTTTTCCCTTCACCTGTTCCTCTCCATCTTAACGACAACAAACAAACTTACCTATCAGTGAGTATGGAGAAGAAAGATGTAACGGTTTATAGCCCCCTCACCTTCATGTACCTGTTGCTTCGTAATTAAATGATTCTGACACTTAAATTATTTGTGGAATCTGAGGATGGAGGTGGCTTCCAGAACTTCTAAATACATTCCAGTTCTTCACCTGTAGTGAGTATACGCGTTATATCCTACGACTCCTTCTCGTTTCTACCTTCAACTAATGTCTTCTGGTCCTACTTAGCTTGAAGATGCTGTCCGTGTCTTACTTGCTTATTCCCCCCTCGTCAGTATCTTATATGTCGTAATCATATCACCTCTGTTTTCCCTCTCACCCCTCCATGGTTGTGTGAGGTCTAGTTCCCTTAACTTATCCACGAAGGTTTAACTCTCGTAAGTTTTTTTGCACGAAGCTGGTTGCAAGTTTTATGTTGGTATATATACATATATATATATATATATATATATATATATATATATATATATATATATATATATATATATATATATATATATATATATATATATATATATATATATCAATAATAAAGATAAAAACATATATTCTTCAGAGAAACAGGGAGAGCATCTTAGTAGTTAATTAAGTCTCCTTGTAAGAATTTCCATATCTCCAAATCCGTCGTTGGCAGCTGAGGCTAGTAAATTCCTCCCGCTCCCCCCAACCCCGTCTCCCATGACCCCTCCCTTCCCCTCCCTTTCCCTCCCTTCCCCCCTCAACCTTCCCCTCCCCCCCTCAACCTACCCCCTCTCCCCCTCAACCATTCACTTCTCTAGAAACAAATAAACTTATACTCTTTTCCATCCAGATTAAAATACACGTCAAATAACCGACTTTGTCTTACCTACAATGACTGATTGGTACAATGTAGAGGTACAATGACAATTGTACCTCTACAATTGTCAATTGTAGTGGTACAATTCTTAGCATTGATTGTGTATTGTATGGCCTATGGCTGGCCTCTTGTGTTGTGGTGTAGGGGGGAGCGTTAACCCTAGCTGGGAGAGGGTGGGGGCGCCACCCCCCACCTTCTCATCGCCCCCCCCCACAGTATTGTGGGAGCACCATGGGAAGGGGGGGAGGTGGGAGGGACATCATCGCCCACAGTAACACAGAGAGGAGGAGGACAGCCTCCGCCAGTGTTAGTCCGTATCGCGATGGGAAACTTTTCTCATTTCTCACCTAAGATGTTCAAAACTTGTGGTGTACAAGTTCAGGTTATCTAGAGATAACCTCAAGATAACCTGAACAGGCTGACAGGACAGGAGCAGGCTGACTCCTGTCAGCAGTCTGAGAGCGCTCCTGTACGGCGACTGATAGGAATTTCGAAATGAAACTATTCTTTTATCCTTGTCTTCTTCCTGTTCGTCCTCCTCCTCCTCCTTCTCCTCCTCCTCTGCCTCCTTGTGCGTCTTCTTCTGCGTCTCTTCTTCCTTCCTCTTGTCATCTCTCACTTCCTCTTTTCACACAACGCGACGCAAACGAGTTCTCTTTGACGTGCATTGGTCTAACCTGACATTCTGGGATAATATATGACATCTTGACACGATTTAACACCACCTGACGTACCCTGGTAGAGTCAGACATCACCTGACGTACCCTGGTAGAGTCAGACACCACCTGACGTACCCTGGTAGAGTCAGACATCACCTGACGTACCCTGGTAGAGTCAGACACCACCTGACGTACCCTGGTAGAGTCAGACATCACCTGACGTACCCTGGTAGAGTCAGACACCACCTGACGTACCCTGGTAGAGTCAGACACCACCTGACGTACCCTGGTAGAGTCAGACACCACCTGACGTACCCTGGTAGAGTCAGACACCACCTGACGTACCCTGGTAGAGTCAGACACCACCTGACGTACCCTGGTAGAGTCAGACATCACCTGACGTACCCTGATATGCGAACTAACACTGCCTTGCTAGCCCCGACCTAACCCTTCGGGTCCTGGCACGGTCTAGAGACCAGGCCATCAGCTGACACAATGTCAACACAACGCCATCAGCTGACACAATGTCAACACCATCAGCTGACACAATGTCAACACAACGCCATCAGCTGACACAATGTCAACACAACGCCATCAGCTGACACAATGTCAACAAAACACTATCAGCTGACACAATGTCAACACAACATCATCCACGTGTTCAGACGTCCCTCTCTTCCAATAACGTCCGCCAACCTCCCTTTAAGCCCCCC
Source organism: Procambarus clarkii (assembly GCF_040958095.1). Taxonomy (NCBI): domain Eukaryota; kingdom Metazoa; phylum Arthropoda; class Malacostraca; order Decapoda; family Cambaridae; genus Procambarus; species Procambarus clarkii. The sequence continues at coordinate 9,427,874 of NC_091175.1, read as the reverse complement.
AACCCCCCTCTCCCAAAACCACAACCTCAAAGCGTACACACCAGCAGTGGTTCCTGTTTGGTCCGCCACCCATTAAAATGCTCACCAATTTGGGATAAACACAGTAATAATAGTAGGGGCAAAAACCAGAGGGGAAGGGGAGGGTAGTAAGGGTGGTTAAGGGGCGCCCCCTTCCCCACCCCCCCTGGCTTCATGAACTACAGGAGTTTGCTCTGGGGGGGGGGGGGAAGAGAGGGGGGAGAGGGGGAGATTGGACCCAGGAAGCTGTGGATGAACTAGCCAACCAGCTGACAGCATTGGTTCTTTTTGAGGATAGGTGAGTGGATCGGCCTGGGGGAAGGGTAAGGGGAGGGGGGGAGGGAAGAAGGGAGTGGCAGAGATGGACAGGGGATAGTGTAAATGAACGAATTGCTGGAATCTGAGAGAATGGAAGCAAGAGGGGGGGCGAGTGAGATTATTTTAAATGGAATAATAAACGCATGGAGGTAGATAGAAGGGATAAGGATAGAGGGGTAGAGGAGAGTGGTGGATAGGTCAAATTAGTTAATGAGTGAAGTTGTTGCACGCGAATGGATGGATGGATAGACTAAACCTCAAAGGTTAAAGGTGATACAATGACACGGACATGAATTCTGATAGATCACACACACACACACACACACACACACACACACACACACACACACACACACACACACACACACACACACACACACACACACACACACACACACACACACACACACACACACACACACACACACACACACACACACACACACACACACACACACACACACACATACACACACACACATAGCCCAATAGCTAAACAACTGGAGGTGGCGACAAGAAACTTCTTAGCCCAGCATGTCAGGGAACACACAAGAATGAGAGGAAACGATGAACCAGCGAGACTCGACCTAGTCTTCACCCTGAACGTCGCCGACATAAAGAAAATCGGTTTCGAGGCCCCGATAGGAATGAGCGACCACAGTGTACTGACGTTTGAGTATCTGGTCGAAGAAGGGTTAATGAACTCAAGGAAAGGGAACTGAAAACAAAAGGATGGCATTCCGAAAGGGAAACTATGAGGAGATGAGAAAATTCCTGAAAGAACACTTGAATGGGTTGACCACTAGTACCTTAGCGTCATTGTCGGCTCTAACAAGGAGAAGAAAGAGGAGCTTAACCAACTCATAGGAACATGCAAAATTCGACTCAAGGCACAGAAAGCTATGGCCTGGAATGGACATGGAGCTTCCATTGCCGTGCTTAAAATGATGTACACAGCCTATGTGCGCTCCGTCATAGACTATGCCGCACAAGTTGTATGCACCTACTCCCAAAGCGATATGAAAAGGCTCGAAAGCATACAGAATGAAGCCATGACAATTATTCTTGGAGTTCCAAGAACTGCCAAATCGTCGAATCTACGAGAGGAGTTGTCCCTCCAAAGTGTTAAAATCAGATTTATGGAGCTGAATGTTAAGCTTGCAATTAGGGTAACAAGAGATCCTCATTACAATGATATTGTCAAGAAAACACTGAGTTCTGTGTTACAGGAGGAAACAGGAGAAGCAAAAAATGGCATCACAGATCAGTTTGCTACCTCGAAGAACTTCACCTGCTTGAGCAAGCCAGTGAGCTCCTGCCTGTAGAGAGGTTACCTCCCTGGGAGGATGACTCATGCAAGATTATCATCAATGAAATGACAACGAAAAAGTCCAACATGTTACCACAAGCAACGAGACACAAGTATCTCGAGGAAATTTATAAAGAAGCCGGAGATGAACTAGCTCAAATTTACACTGACGGGTCATCTAATCCAGTTAATGGGAGGGCTGGTGCAGCATACACGGTAATTAGGAATAATACCTTTCAACGCAAAAATGAAGAAAAAGCGCGTATTGAGAATTATGCCTCTTCAACGCAAGCGGAACTAACTGCCATTGTTATGGCGTTAAGATTCCTTGAACGAAACACTAATAGAGCAGTGATCTGCACTGATTCAAAAGCAGCGCTACAAAGCCTAAGTAAAAATCGGGCTGAAAATTTTGCGATAGTCGCTGAAATTAAGAGAGCTGTGAGGGTACTAATCAACCAGGGAAGAGTCGTCAAGTTTCTGTGGATCCCCTCCCATGTTGGAATATGTGGGAATGAACGAGCATATGTGCTGGCTGCTGAAGGCGCTGAAGGAGACCATATTGAATAGTTCATGCCCAAGACTCTTCTACAAATTAGAGGTATTGTTAGGCAACATCACCGTGACAAGGTAACTGAGGAAAGGAGGATAGAAGCACAAACCAGTGAATCAGTACAATGGTACAACATGGTTGCAGCTGGCAGTCCCAATCATTATAGACGAAGAGGAGGTGGACGCGGGAGAGAATCAGTAATAGCGAGAATCCGTTTTGGATACAAATATCCATGACAATTCGGAATGGAAACAACAGCTGAGCAGCGGAGTTGCAGAATCTGTGGTGAGAGTGACGGACACCGCCTTGACCACTATCTACGTGAATGTGAACACCTGAGACATTAGACATATGTGAAGAATAATAAACCCCCACATTGTTTGAGTTAGGAAAACACTATTTGTCAAATATTGATACTGTTCTTAAAAGATTTCCCCATTTTGCACCCGCAAGATAACGTAAGCTTTTAAGGGTTGACAGATGTTAATCATCTTGTTTGAGGAGCTGTTCGCTTGAGACAGTTAAGCAAGTCCCAGCTGTGTCTGGGTACAAGTGCCAGGATGAACAACCCAGCGGGTTTTCTTCCTATTGGGGAGTATTGTACATGCTGCTATGGCGGTGTGTCCACTCACAGGATGAGTGGCGCTGCCCAATAAACTCGCCTCTCGGGGCAAAATTAATATATATATATATATATATATATATATATATATATATATATATATATATATATATATATATATATATATATATGTATATATATATATATATATATATATATATATATATATATATATATATATATATATATATATATATATATATATATATATATATATATATATATATATTAGTATATGCATATTGTCCTGGGGACCATTCAGGCTTGTTCGCATATATTAGTATATTTTGGTAGCAGTCTTTCCTGTAGACATATATTATTAAATATGACCGAAAAAGTAAGATTAATAATTCTAACACGAATTTTCTCAATCTTTCGTACATTTCTTTTCACTGTTGGAGGTAAATCAAAAATCAATTCTCCAAAATTCATTTTTATTTCTAGTCTGACGCGACACGAGCGCGTTTCGTAAAACTTATTACATTTTCAAAGACTTTAGTTTACAAATACACAACTGAATAGAACTTACGCATCTCCGATTTTATATCTACATTTTAGTGAGGTGGCATTAATAGGGTATTAATTTCATCAACACAAGACAGAACAAGAGGTGGCATTAATAGGGTATTAATTTCATCAACACAAGACAGAACACGAAACAATGGGTATTGAATAGAAGTGTTTGTAGAAAGCCTATTGGTCCATATTTCTTGATGCTTCTATATTGGAGCGGAGTCTTGAGGTGGGTAGAATATAGTTGTGCAACTATATTCTACCCACCTCAAGACTCCGCTCCAATATAGAAGCATCAAGAAATATGGACCAATAGGCTTTCTACAAACACTTCTATTCAATACCCATTGTTTCGTGTTCTGTCTTGTGTTGATGAAATTAATACCCTATTAATGCCACCTCACCCCATCCACCTCACTAAAATGTAGATATAAAATCGGAGATGCGTAAGTTCTATTCAGTTGTGTATTTGTAAACTAAAGTCTTTGAAAATGTAATAAGTTTTACGAAACGCGCTCGTGTCGCGTCAGACTAGAAATAAAAATGAATTTTGGAGAATTGATTTTTGATTTACCTCCAACAGTGAAAAGAAATGTACGAAAGATTGAGAAAATTCGTGTTAGAATTATTAATCTTACTTTTTCGGTCATATTTAATAATATATATATATATATATATATATATATATATATATATATATATATATATATATATATATATATATATATATATATATATATTGATTGTCTCCCCTTGTACCACATTACTGTGTATTACAATACTTTAGATTGTTAAGACCCCCCCCCCCCCTCCCTCACACACCAAATCACATCGGAAACTTTTACCCCAAAAAACCAGAACTATAAAAATTGAAGACAGGTTGGCAACACGTATTTAGGTGTGTGAATAGTTAGTCGTGTACGTGTTGGTGGGGGGGGGGAGGAGATGGTGGGGGAGAGGTGGTGGGGGAGAGGGAGGGGGAAGAGGGAGGGGGAGAGGGAGGGGGAGAGGGAGGGGGAGAGGAAGGGAAGGGTGAAGTTATTGATGCGATTATTTGGAGTGACTGAGTGTCAGTTGAGGAAGTATTTAGACACTCATGAGGTTATGTACTCTGAAGGAGTGACGGGACGAAGCGTGCACTCTGAACACTCTGATACACCCACCTATTAGTATCAGAGTGCATCATACGCCAGGCTGGCCAACACTCCCGCTAAATAACCCGAATAAGGTGTCATTCAGGACCTTGGATACCACATACGTCAGACCAGCCCTGGAATATTCAGCTCCAGGCTCCGGTCCTCGTAAACGCACAGGGAACTAAGCTGGAGGTGCAGAGTTGCGTGTGCCAACAGAAACCAGGAAAATTAAACCTCAAAGGAGATGCATTAGAAATGTCACGACCTGTCGGGGGAAATTACGATAAGCTTGGAGTGCTATTAAGAGGCATGTACCCCCATTAAGAGGTAATGGGGGTACCTACACGGTCGACACATCGCCCCCACGTTAATGGGGCCTTGGAATGAGTGACGTTTATCAAAATTAACGTCATCAACATATTTTTTTCGGCTTACTAAGATCAAATTACGATGGGAAGAATTTTGTTTTGTTTTTAATTTGGCTGAGATCAATACAAGTGGGAGGTTCGTTATATAAGGGGGAGGGGAAGGGGAAATCACGTTTTACTGGGAGGAACAGAACCGACCCGGACCCATCCATGTTAGGCCACTACCCCACAGCAATCACAGTACAAAGTTTGCGGACGCTAGCCCCAAGCATCTGGCCTCCTTGCGCGAACAGACTAAACAAAATAGACACTCTAGATATAAGTATTTCATTAGCATAAAGATAAAACCACAGTTGTGTACCGATTCTGGGACAATGTTGACCAGTATTAATGCTGCAGTAACAGGATAATGTAATAGGGAATGCAATAGATAAATTCAAGTAACACGATGCTGAGATAGGTAGAATACCTATTCTAGATATAGAATAGATATCTATATAGATATATAAAATAGGTAAAATACCAGCAGTGCCATAGCTGGCAGTGCAAAAAACTCGTACTGACATTCAGATTTAGGATACGTTGACCTGTAATGAGAAGACGTGATTGTAAACCTCTTGTAATTCATGTCATGTGTTGGGTTACACACGTTAACTGCTCCCTTGCACTTCGTCCAACAAGCTCCCAAAGATAGCTTGCTTGTGCACACGACGTAATATTATAAATACAATGATATATATATATATA
>NC_091175.1:9394790-9419790 GCF_040958095.1 Procambarus clarkii | reverse complement strand
TATCAAACCCGCGGCAGAACGATAATTAACCACATCAACAAAAAAATAATAAAATAAAAGTTAAGTGTGATCTCTGTTTAGGAGAGTGGATCATTAAACCAGGCCAGACCGGCGTGGCTTGGCCTGACTTGGCCTGACTTGGCCTGACTTGACCTGGCTTGGCCTGACTTGGCCTGACTTGGCCTGGCTTGGCCTGGCTTGACCTGGCTTGGCCTGGCTTGGCCTGGCTTGGCCTGGCTTGGCCTGACTTGACCTGGCTTGGCCTGGCTTGGCCCCCTCCACAGTATCAGGAAGACACGTAATTCTCTAAGGAAATTCTCTCAGCCACAGCATTCCGTTTTCTGCAACTTTTGGCCGCGCACGACTTATAATGTTCCGCCTCTAAAATGTTATGTTCCTGAAGAAATTTACAAAAATCTTCAAGAATTGCTTATTGGAACATTAGAAAGTTGGTTAAAGCTAAACGAAAAGAAAATGTAAGAAATTTGTTTGTAAATAATAATGAAACGATAGCGAACATGAACGCCCAGCTTTGATCACTTGGCTCATGGATTTTATATCATTTCCTCTTGATAATTATCCGGCTAGATCATTTACTCCGATGGTAACTCCAAGAACACAATCCCAAGAAGAACTACGAGTCGTTACCAAGAACTTTAATTACCTTGTTCTCTGTCTCCTCTCCCCCTACCCCCCTCCCACGCATCCTCCCCCCCCCCCTCCTCCCCCCCCTCACCTGAGCTGGGTTAGATTAAGCAATTATCGGACTCTTGAATTAGTGTGTCACTTTCCCTCGTTACGGGAACAGGAGGATAATTCGTTGATTCGTTGATTAATCCGGACTCTTGATTTGCCACTCCGTTAAAAAAAAGACTGTTTTGCCTTGCCTGATACGCACGAATTCAAGCCACCCTTCTAACCGAACCCGATCGCATATAAAAACAAACGTTAACATTACGGTGGTTTAATGTTTACACTAACCAGTCGCATTTCTAACGGAGTGGTCGACTCGGTATAAAATGCGACGCATTAGGAGAGGCGACTGTTACGGGCTATTCATGCCCGTGCTACCTCTTGGGGTGGCTTAATCTTTATCAATCGAGAGGCGACTGACCACACACATACACAGCCTCGCTCCTGTGCCAGGTAAGTCCACTACGGGCTCACCATAGCCTGTGCTACTTGGAACTTTTGTTCTGAGTAGCTGAATCAAAAACACACACACGACTGACCACACTCTGTCCGGTTATTGGTGAGCGATATTCGCTCGCGTTCGACGCTTTAATCCACGGAGAAAAACACTGTTGCCTATAGGCGAGGCCTTCAGCTAGGCCCAACTTATTCGTCAAGCGTGAGGGAGCGGGAGAAGAGAGGCCCTAAACACGGCCTATACACCACGAGGTTTAAATGTAGTTTGCTCATTATGCACCTCGTAATCATCCTGGGAATTGTAGTGGACCTTGTAGTGTAGTGCTCATCTGGTGAGTGGGTGGTTGATGTGCACCCCATACCCATCCTGTGACTGGTAGTTGGCCCCATACTCATCCTGTGACTGTTACTTGACCCCATACCCATCCTGTGACTGGTTGTTGACCCCATACCCATCCTGTGACTGGTAGTTGGCCCCATACTCATCCTGTGACTGTTAGTTGACCCCATACCCATCCTGTGATTGGTTGTTGACCCCATACCCATCCTGTGACTGGTAGTTGGCCCCATACTCATCCTGTGACTGTTACTTGACCCCATACCCATCCTGTGACTGTTAGTTGACCCCATACTCATCTTGTAACTGGTAGTTGACCCCATACCCATCCTATGATTGGTTGTTGACCCCATACTCATCCTGTGACTGTTACTTGACCCCATACCCATCCTGTGACTGGAGACACGGATAGAAGTTAAATAGGACATAGCGTGCACACTCGCGCGCACGCACGCGTAGATACACCCGCATGAGCAGAATAACAAGAGCTGCGTATGGTACACTGGCCAACATCCCTAGATCATTCAGAAACTTGAAAAACGGGTCATTCCGAGCTCTTTATACAATGAAGGTGAGACCAACTCTTGAATATGCATCCCCAGCATGGAACTCTCACCTGAAGAAACGATAAGGAGAAACTGGAAAATGTCCATAGATATATAACAAGATTCAGTCCAATGCCGAGGGGCAACCCGTTCTCGCAAATTCGTAAAGTCAATATTGACTTATTAAATAAGTGCATAGGTGACATACTAAACATAATAGATACCCTTAAAAAGCTTCATAGAAAACACCGACCTTACCTAACCTTGTTAGTATCTTAAGATAAGCATCTTATAGCTTCGTAATTACAATTGTTACTTTACCTATTATAGGTATAGGTTAAGTAAGGGGATTGAGTTATGATGAATGACTGAGAAAACTGGACCTTACCACACTGGAGGAAAGGAGAGAGAGAGACATGATAATAACATACAAGATTCTAAATGATATTGACAAAGTAGACCAAGCAACGTTGTTGAAAGATCTGAACAGCAGAAGGAGAGGTCGGTAGATGGAAAGTGGAGACGCAAATGAGTCAAATAGACTTCAGGTAGAACTTGTTCAGTGTTAGAGCTGCTATAGAGCTAAGACGGGGCTAGGAACCTAGTTCGACCCCTGCAAGCACATCTAGGTGAGTACACACACACACACACACACACACACACACACACACACACACACACACACACACACACACACACACACACACACATATACACTTATAGTGTGTGTACTCACCTAATTCAATTAGGTGAATTAGGTGAGTACACACACACACACACACACACACACACACACACACACACACACACACACACACACACACACACACACACACACACACACGCCACAATCCCTTCCCCTTCTTAGTTATATATTCTTTCCACCCTTCTTACCCCCCTTCTCCACCCGCCCCATACCCCCCCCCCTTCTGATTACCCTTATTCCACCCCCCTTTCCCTCACCTTCCCTCCCTTACCTACACTCCTTCTCCTACCTTGGTATAAGGAAACATGTAAACACTGGGTACGTGTAACCTTCTTTCTCGGAACTGACACACATTTTTCACCTCAGCAATCACTGGTTACAGGACTTGGTCAGTGCGGACGAGAAGGGCACATGTCCAGTGATTTAGTGGTCTACACCTGCTGGGGTGTATTGAGCCACACCTGCTGGGTGTATTGAGCCACACCTGCTAGGTGTCTTGTGCCACACCTGCTGGGGTATCTTGAGACACACCTGCTGGGTGTACCGACTTATATTGCCCCAGAGAGAGAGAGAGAGAGCCTGAAAGCGCACGAAGAGCAGTGGGAATCAACCAAGTGGATAAAGGAAGAGAAATAGAGAAGAAGGAAGTGAGTATAGAGAGTGGATCACAGAGAGAGAGAGAGAGGGGGGGGGGGAAGATGTGGGTGTGGGATCCCATTCCACTCACACCATCCCACCTTGGGACTACTACTGCGTGTATCCTAGAGGGATAGGGGATAGAGGGACGAAGGGAGGGGGGATGGGAGGGAAGGAGCGGAGAGGACGCTGAATATGGGTATATATTAATACCACCAGACTCACTCTTACCCATGATAAGCAGGTGGTGGGGCCTGATATATATATATATATATATATATATATATATATATATATATATATATATATATATATATATATATATATATATATATATATGCAGAATACACCTATGCCTATATGGATATGGGGCTTATGAGTTTGATTGGAGAGGAGGGGTGATTGTGAGCACAGTAGGATACAATGATGATCTGATGAGCTGTGTACTAAGCTTGTGAGCTGACTATGAGACCAAGGATGGCAGGTGAGCAGGTGTGGAGGTGGGCAAGGAGGGTAGCTATGGTGTTAGTGGTGGTGGTGGGGAGGGGGGGGTGGATAGTTGGAGGGGTTGGGATGGGGTAGGGAGGGTAGGTAGGCTAGCAGTGATTGATAGGGAGGGAGGTATGGGCAGTAGACTGTGGTGTGGGCGGCATAAGACAGGTGTGTATGTGTGTGTGTGTGTGTGTGGAGGGGAGATAGGGGTGGGTGGGATGGGCTAGAAGGAGCAGGTGGGCGTAGAATGTGTGGGTGGTGTGGGGCATGGGATGGAAGGGACAGAAGAGAGAGAGAGAGTGGGAGGGAGGGAGAAGGGGGGGGGGGGGTCAGCAGACCTGGTGGCATGTTAATAGTAGTTGATACCACCGCCTCCCACACACGCAACACCCCCTCCCCCCCACTTCCCCCCCACACAACCATCCCTCCCCTCCCCTCCCCCACCAACCACGTCCACCCCCAACACCCCCCTCCAACCCCTCCCCCGCCAACCACACACACACACACACATATACCTGCTCGGCTAATGATAAGGTAACATTACTACCACACACTGAGGACAGCACCCGAAGCTGCACCAATGCCCAGGTGGACCAAGGGAACTGTTGAGGTTGGGCAGGTGTGTTGAGGCGGGGCAGGTGTGTTGAGGTGGGGCAGGTGTGTTGAGGTGGGGCAGGTGTATTGAGGCGGGGCAGGTGTGTTGAGGTGGGCAGGTGTGTGGAAAGTGCTGCTTGGGCCGGTGTACAAGTTGTTCTGATGGCGGAAAGGAACAGGAGGAGGCGAAGGAAGAGGTGGAAGAGAAGCAGGATAAAGAGAAAGGCATAAACAGAGAAGGAGGGAAAAAAAGAGACACAGTCTAAGCGAAGGAAGAAGAAGAAGAAAGACGTAAAGAACAAAGGAATAAACCAAGACGACGCTAAAAGAAGAATTAAAATATGAAAAATAAATAACGAAAATTTGAATAAAACAAAAGACGAGATGAAAATATAAAAAATTAATAAAAATAAATCAAAAGATAAAGTTCAAGGCAAACCACGAATGAATAGAAAGCAACAATGCAATGACGGCGGGTGGACCGGGGTGGACCACTAGGTGGACCGGTCCATTAGGTGGACCGGGGTGGACCACCAGGTGGACCGTAGTGGCAAAAAAACATAATTTTGAGATCGTTAGAGACGTGTACATGATTGGCTGAAGCCGTTGGATAAAAATCCTGGTTGTTACCATCCGGTATAATAATTATATTGTTTATGTACTACAGTACACAGGTGTTGCTTGCCATATTGCAACACCTGTTGCTCAGGACAGAATGGACGGTCACTAAGATGCCCACTACCTGGTGGAGGCCTGGTCGACGACCGGGCCGCGGGGACGCTAAGCCCCGGAAGCACCTCAAGGTAACCTTCCCTGCTCCTTAATTACTAGAAAAAATTCCTAGAAAACAATTATATTACTATCACTATAGAACTTAACATCTTACCTGGTCAAATGGCCTATGTAATCTTCCATTGTCTAGTGTTTAAAAGGCCTCTTTAATTGGCCAGGAGCATTTTATTTAGTCTGGGTAATTAAGTGAGACAATTAGAATAGGCAATCAGCCCCAGCGCCGATTGATTGATAAAGATTAAGCCGTTCTAAAGGTGGCTACGGGCTCACCATAGCCCGTGCTACTTGGAACTTGTTCCGAGTAGCTGAATCTATAACAGCAACTAAAGGTGGCACGGGCATGAATAACCCGTAACCTGGTCGCCCTCATGACGAGGAGCGCGAATTTGTTTTTAGTGTAGTGTGGTAGAGCTTGGGGGAAGGACGTCAATTGACGGGGAAAAGCCTTAAACCAACAGACTTGGGACGCAGGATAGACTGACGGTAAAAGCCTTAAACCAACAGGCTTGGGACACAGGATAGACTCACAGTAAAAGCCTTGGACCAACAGGTTTGGGACGCAGGATAGACTCAGAGTAAAAGCCTTGAACCAATAGGCTTGGGACGCAGGATAGACTGACGGGAAAAGCCTTGAACCAACAGGTTTGGGATGCAGGATAGACTCACAGTAAAAGCCTTGAACCAACAGGTTTGGGACGCAGGATAGACTGTAGAGTACTGATTTGAGTTGCTGTACAATTTGTGGTCCATGAACCCTTCCCCCCCCCCCCCCTACCTCTAGGATAACACGTTAGGAGTTAGGCATTAGTTCTTGCGTTGTGTTAATGAAGAAGGTGATCAATTGTTCCCTTGAGTTTATACATTTTTTCCTTAATACTTTCTGAGTCCTAGTTTCTTAAGGTGTTGGGAACTCCAGTGATCCTACGAGTATGCTATTGAGTCCAATATTCCCCCTTGTCTTGAGTAAGCAGTTTTAAAAGAATTCCATCCACACACTAGAAGTTGAAGGGACGACGACGTTTCGGTCCGTCCTGGACCATTCTCAAGTCGGTCCAGGACGGACCGAAACGTCATCGTCCCTTCAACTTCTAGTGTGTGGTCTGGTCAACATACTTCAGCCACGTTATTGTGACTCATCGCCTGCAGTCCATCCACCCTTTTCCTGTAATTAAAGGTCAAAATTCCTGTTAATCTATACTTAATTGTCTGATCTTCTCCTGGGTCAAATAGCTTAATTATCCCTCGTTCAGATATGGTGGAGGCAATAAAAGTAGTTTGAGCAATCCTTGGTCGTCTTGCGGGCTATTCATGCCCGTGCCACCTCTTGGGTGGCTTAATCTTCATCAATCAATCCATCTTGGTTTTCATCCAGTGCTCTAAAGAATTGTAGTAGGTAGTAGGCATCCACCAGTCTCAGGAGACTGTGGAGTTACGCTCCGGTTGTCGGTCTGGAGTGGCCTTTCCAGGGCGCAAAGCCAGGGTAGGTTGGTATGTGGGAGAAGCTGTTACCCATGCAGCAGTGATCGTTGTACCAATGGCACTCGGCGATCGTACACCAAGACGTACAAGGGGTGACTGGGGGGAGGGGGGAGGGGGGAGATTCCGACAGTAGCAGCAGTGTCCGTTGTGTTACAAGGGTACAGTGGTGTAACCATTTGGGTCGTTACCATGGATTAGCGGTGTTACATTGGTATGTTACAATGGTAGCAACGGTGTCTCATTGGAACGTTACACCCCATGACGGTCAGGGGGGGGGGGCGGTCGGTCCTCCCCCCCTGACTATCAGGAGTTCATGACAATCCTAGTCTGAGACAAACCACCTCGTTACCCCCCCCCCCCCCCTTAGTCCAGAACTACGCCATTCACCTCCCACCAATGTGGAAGACTTAGTAACCACCCACACCCCCACCCCTACACCCCCCTCACCCCCCCCCTCCTGACAGCACACACAAACTGGGGTGCCATACATCAACGCACACACCAAACCATCAATTGGCACATAACTCACCGCTCGCCAATTAGTTCGGCGGGCGGAGTAGCTACTAATTCGCAAAATTACAGATAATTTCCTCCTGCCCGGATAACTTGCAGGCAAAGAACCGAAATGGTGAAGAACACTAACGGACTCAACATGATTATGTGTTTCACCTTGACACACAGATGCAAATCGACTGTGTGTGTGTGGCTGTGGAGCGGTCAGCTCAACACTAGGCAGACAGTTAGACAGTTTTACTAAGAGTTGAGGTGAGAAACAATGTTACTTTGGGAGTTCTTGTTTTTTTTTCGGGGGAGAGGGAGGATATCCGACCCGATAACAGGTGTGTGTGTGTGTGTGTGTGTGTGTGTGTGTGTGTGTGTGTGTGTGTGTGTGTGTGTGTGTGTGTGTGTGTGTGTGTGTGTGTGTTCGAACTGCCCTGCAGATCAACATGGACCGAATGGTTGGGTTAATCCAATTAACTAACCAAAATTGAGTCCAATTTTCTTGGACTCAATGAAAATAAAAGTACAAAATGGGAACTGTCTGGTGGTCTCACACTGCAACTTGGTACTCTGGACAAAATAGTTACTAGAGAGGGGCTACCCGGCGGTGCCCGGGGTAGTCTGTTTCTCTTCATTACCCGCTATTTTTTCCACTTCTCACATTCCCCCTCTCTTCCTCCCTTCTCCCTCTTCTCCGCCTGGCCTCCTCACACACCGCCTCATATATATATATATATATATATATATATATATATATATATATATATATATATATATATATATATATATATATAGTGCCAGTGCCAGCCCTTTATGGAGAGAGTGGCAGATGGTGAGGAATGATATTATGGGAGAGAGAGAGAGAGAGAGAGAGAGAGAGAGAGAGAGAGAGAGAGAGAGAGAGAGAGAGAGAGAGAGAGAGAGAGAGAGAGAGAGAGAGAGAGAGAGACAGAGAGAGAGAGAGGAGGGGAGAAGAGGAGGTGTACCCTGTCAACGTTAAAACAGTACATATTCGTACCCTGACGTACAATCGCCTGGTTCATCTTATTCCTTCATGTAAGTCTCTCCTTTTTTTTCCCCCTCATAAATTGCCACCTGCGTAAACACTGTCTCATCCACCAGCGCCGCTTAAACCTGAGAGCAACGTGCATCCTAGAACGAAGCTGCAATGAGTAGGCGAGGGGGTAGAGTATCTGGAACGAGGTCTCTGGCAGCGGAGTATCTGGAACGAGGTCTCTGGAAGCAGAGTATCTGGAACGAGGTCTCTGGAAGCAGAGTATCTGGAACGAGGTCTCTGGCAGCAGAGTATCTGGAACGAGGTCTCTGACAGTAGAGTGTCTGGAACGAGGTCTCCGGAAGCAGAGTATCTGGAACGAGGTCTCTGGAAGCAGAGTATCTGGAACGAGGTCTCTGACAGCAGATTATCTGGAACGAGGTCTCTGGAAGCAGAGTATCTGGAACGAAGTCTCTGGCAGCAGAGTATCTGGAACGAGGTCTCTGGAAGCCGAGTATCTGGAACGAGGTCTCTGGAAGCCGAGTATCTGGAACGAGGTCTCTGGCAGCAGAGTATCTGGAACGAGGTCTCTGACAGTAGAGTATCTGGAACGAGGTCTCTGGAAGCAGAGTATCTGGAACGAAGTCTCTGGCAGCAGAGTATCTGGAACGAGGTCTCTGGAAGCCGAGTATCTGGAACGAGGTCTCTGGAAGCCGAGTATCTGGAACGAGGTCTCTGGAAGCCGAGTATCTGGAACGAGGTCTCTGGCAGCAGAGTATCTGGAACGAGGTCTCTGGAAGCAGAGTATCTGGAACGAGGTCTCTGATCTGGAACGAGGTCTCTGGAAGCCGAGTATCTGGAACGAAGTCTCTGGCAGCAGAGTATCTGGAACGAGGTCTCTGGAAGCCGAGTATCTGGAACGAGGTCTCTGGAAGCCGAGTATCTGGAACGAGGTCTCTGGAAGCCGAGTATCTGGAACGAGGTCTCTGGCAGCAGAGTATCTGGAACGAGGTCTCTGGAAGCAGAGTATCAAATAAAGTCGCAGCAACCAATGCCAAGTAGCCAAGGACCTCCCACTCGATCTGTTTTTCTTCTAGTCGACCTTCTCCTCGACTCTCCTCCTCCTCCATCTCTCGCATTACCTCCTCGATCTTTCCTCCACCACTTCTTCCTCTGAACCTTAATCCCATTTTCCCTCCATCTTCATCTGATACTCCTTCGCTTCCTCATATTACTCCTGCATGTCTTTCTCAGTGCCCCTAACCCACGTGCAACTTCGTAGCTGTCAGTGGCGAAGCTACAGCGTGCAGGAGAGATATGTGTTGTCAGTCACTCTTGTCCTGATCTTGCAAGACGCAGCCGAGAAAGGGCAGGGGTTAAGCATTGCAAATGTCACTCACGGAGTTCAAGTTCGTAGACGCGTCTGATGTTACCCAGGCGCCCCAGTGGAGGTCTCTCTGGAGGTCCTGAAATGTGTCAGTCTCGGTCTTCAGACGTCCTGGCTGCCGGCACGCGATTATAGAGACTTTTTTGTTGTGTTCGCTGAGGAGGGAACAGCCAGCCGGTGAGAGGCTGAAATTTTTTTTTTTTAAAACGTGAAAAACTTCAGGTGATAACCATTTTATCTTCCACGATTGTCAGACTTCCTTGTTGACCAGGTCCCACATTTACTGGCGAATGGACAGGGACGAACAATTAAACGATTGGTGCCCAATCGTTTCTCCTTTCAGGCTCAAACTTAGGGCCGATATATCACTGGCGACGAGTGAGCGCGCCTTCCGCTTTTATTATTTTTTTGAAGCTAGTTAAATTAGCATTTTTGTCTTTTTGTTATTAGCAAGAACCTTATTTTACTAGCTTGAGTATTGCTTTACTAGTTAGAACTGTATTTGTGTTGTACTGTGATGTGCAACAATACTCATCTTGCTTACAACTGTACCCTCATTTGTTTTGTTTTAACGATGCAGGAAGAGAATTTGATACTCACCTTAAGAGTTTATGATACCATCGGCGTATTGAGAAAATTGAAACTAATACCAGCCACTACAGTCTTGTTTCTCGCTTGCTCGAGAGAGAGAGAGAGAGAGAGAGAGAGAGAGAGAGAGAGAGAGAGAGAGAGAGAGAGAGAGAGAGAGAGAGAGAGAGAGAGACCTGCAGTGAAGAATCAGTAGATGCATTTTGTAAATTTTGTAGAATACGCTCAGAGCAGCTGAATTTCTTCTACGCTAGAGAGTGTAGACTGACGGACGGAAGAAGGAAGCAGTGTATTAAGGTTTGCGTCTTACTGAGAGTCTTCTGATGTTTGAAGGTAGGTTTTTAAATAAGGAGCGACGTCACCATCTAGAAGAAGAAAATAATGCTTGATCTCATTGGTTAGTTATGGAATTGATCAGCCAATCGAATTTCAGTGAATATCCTCGCAATTATCATTATAATGACTACATCTCTGCTGTCGAGGCGCACCACACACACACACACACACACACACACACACACACACACACACACATTATGAGAATTATGAGAAGGATTAAAACAGAAGAGGACTGTTTGAGGCTTCAAAAAGTCCTAGACAAGCTGAAAGAATGGTCGAACAAATGGTTGTTAGAGTTTAACCCAACCAAATGTAATGTAATGAAGATAGGTGTAGGGAGCAGGAGGCCAGATACAAGGTATCATCTGGGAGAGGAAATTCTTCAGGAGCCAGAGAAAGAAAAAGACTTGGGGTTGATATCACGCCAGACCTGTCTCCTGCAGCACATATCAAGAGGATAACATCAGCGGCATATGCCAGGCTGGCCAACATACGAACGGCATTCAGAAACTTGTGTAAAGAATCATTCAGAACTTTGTATACCACATATGTCAGGCCAATCCTGGAGTATGCAGCCCCAGCATGGAGTCCATATCTAGTCAAGGATAAGACTAAACTGGAAAAGGTTCAAAGGTTTGCCACCAGATTAGTACCCGAGCTGAGAGGTATGAGCTACGAGGAGAGACTACGGGAATTAAACCTCACTTCGCTGGAAGGCAGAAGAGTTAGAGGAGACATGATCACTACATTCAAGATTCTGAAGGGAATTGATAGGGTAGATAAAGACAGGCTATTTAACACAAGGGGCACACGCACAAGGGGACACAGGTGGAAACTGAGTGCCCAAATGAGCCACAGAGATATTAGAAAGAACTTTTTTAGTGTCAGAGTGGTTGACAAATGGAATGCATTTAAGTGATGTGGTAGAGGCTGACTCCATACACAGTTTCAAGTGTACATATGATAGAGCCCAATAGGCTCAGGAATCTGTACACCTGTTGATTGACGGTTGAGAGGCGGGACCAAAGAGCCAGAGCTCAACCCCCGCAAACACAACTAGGTGAGTACAGACACACACACACTCGATCCTGCAGGCACAAATAGGTGAGTACACACACAGGTGTACTCAATACACACACAACTTCTCTAACTGACCTCTCTCCCTCTCCCTCTCTCTCTCTCTCTCTCTCTCTCCCTCTCCCTCTCCCTCTCTCTCTCTCTCTCTCTCTCTCTCTCTCTCTCTCTCTCTCTCCCTCTCTCTCTCTCTCTCTCTCTCTCTCTCTCTCTCTCTCTCTCTCTCTCTCTCTCTCCCTCTCCCTCTCTCTCCCTCTCCCTCTCCCTCTCCTTCTCTCTCTCTCTCCCTCCCTCCATCAAAACAAACGTCACCTCCCAAACTAAGTCAACCAAGCTCAAACCCTGCCACCAATTCCGGAGAGTACTAACTAATCCAGTTACCCCTCGGATTCCCATTTTCAAATATTTCTTTCTGAAGAATAACGCACGAGTGATCTTTCCCCTCCAATAGATCATAATCAATCACTCAATCAATCAATCATTTAATGGGGGGAGAAAGAATGGAACAATTTGTCCAGGTTGGGGACAGGAGCTGCCCCAATGTAAGCTAGGTAGAGCACACAGGTGCTTAGTCCCTGGATAATTACAGGTATCCTGGCGCTGGCTGTTATGTTGGAGGTGGTCTCCAGTCCCCCGGCTGAGGACCTTAGTATAGTGGCCAAGGGTCGGCCAGGGGTCGGCCAGGGGTCGGCCAGGGGTTGACCAGGGGGTCTTCAGGGCAGCCGCGTCCACTGGAACCCTAAACACACGTTTGAGAGAGAGAGAGAGAGAGAGAGAGAGAGAGAGAGAGAGAGAGAGAGAGAGAGAGAGAGAGAGAGAGAGAGAGAGAGAGAGAGAGAGAGAGAGAGACATCCACTCTACTCTCCATATGATCAGGAGATTCAGATCAACAATGCAGACGAAGTAAAAGTAGTTTAAAGTATTGTCTTCCAGTATCAGGAGTCAAATAACATTTAAGAAAACCTCTGCACCTTGCAACCATCTTGGCGGCTTTGTTTACATATCTTGAACAGTTTATGAGACCCGAAGCACTACGGGGGATGTTTATATCAATAATTCCCCATAAGGTGTGACGTTCCTAAGCTCGTGAACTCCTTAATATACGAAGATAAAGCCGCAGTGAGTGTTGAAAGAGGTACGCGTTGCGTAAGAGGTTGCGTAACAGGTTGCGTAAATGTTTGAAGAATCGCGGCTCCTAGTGCAGTCTAACGGGGGGAGGGGGGGGGGGGACAGGTGTGTGAGGGAGAGAGAGGATGTCTGGGGCAGGTGTGAGTGGGAGGAGAATCTGGGGCAGGTGTGAAAGAGGGTAGAGAGCAAAGTTATGGATTCTATTAATCCTTTTGATAGTTCTGCAGTGGATTATTTTGATTGTGAAAGGCAGTGCGGTATATATATATATATATATATATATATATATATATATATATATATATATATATATATATATATATATATATATATATATATATCTTTTTCCGGTTGGTCCAAATTCAGTATGTCCAATTTCGACTTTCGAATTGCGCCGAACGTCACTATATGTACTATGGTCCTCATCGTCACTATATGTACTATGGTCCTCATCGTCACTATATGTACTATGGTCCTCATCGTCACTATATGTACTGTGGTCCTCATCGTCACTATATGTACTATGGTCCTCATCGTCACTATATGTACTGTGGTCCTCATCGTCACTATATGTACTATGGTCCTCATCGTCACTATATGTACTGTGGTCCTCATCGTCACTATATGTACTATGGTCCTCATCGTCACTATATGTACTATGGTCCTCATCGTCACTATATATACTACCCAAACAGGAGGATGGGTTGAATATTAATATGTAGATTAGTAGATATTGGGGGGAGGAGGGCTAGGGTATCCAGCTGTGTCTGGGTAGACACATCAACGTGCTACCAACAATCAATTCAAGAACATTGAATTGTTCTTTTGAATTCTTCAAGAATTCAATTGATCTTGATGAATGAAATCAGAATAATGATTTTAAATGGAACATATTCGGCATTCTATGCAGTGCCAACGGATTGGTTCTCTCTATCTGTATCTCTCTGTCTTTCTGCCTCTGTCTGTCTGTCTGTCTGTCTGTCTGTCTGTCTGTCTATTTCTCCTCACACCAGTATGCATCATGTGTGACACTAGCAAGTGTCATTATTCATCATTAACGGTAAGAACACGTTCAGTTCACATCATTATATCCAACTCGGGAAGCAATGGGAGACAAATAATAACAAACATGATATTAATTATACAAATTAATAGCAGTGACGTTTCCATAAGTGCAATATTGGCATTCAGAATTACAACAAATTCATACAATTCTCCCTTAAAAATCACTGATGTTATCTCTCCTTTCCAACTCATTCCTCGGCCCAGCCCTCGGCTCACCCTTCGGGGCAGTGCCTACCCTCGGGTCCTTGCCTAGAACCCCGAAGGAAGGGCCCTAGCGAGGTTCTACCTAACCAACCTACCTATACCTAGTAGGTATACCTAGTAGGTATAGGTAGCTAGGTACCCAGGAAGGTAGGTACCTACCTACCTGGGTACCCCTCGGCCTTGCATCACCCCCTCGGCCTTGCCTCACCCCCTCGGCCTTACCTCTCGGCCCTACCCTCGGCCTCCCACGTAATTACACCTCTGTAAACTCGACTGTTATCATCAGAGTGGCCGTGTCGACCAGGTGATACTCACGCTGTCTCGCGGTCGACACGGAAACCTACCATCGTCTTCCAGTCAATGTTCGCTACAGAGATTCCCAGCATCGTGCGTGTGCGTGTGCGTGTGTGTGTGTGTGTGTGTGTGTACTCATCTATTTGTACTCACCTATTTGTACTCACCTATTTGTACTCACCTATTTGTGTCTGCAGGATCGAGCATTGACTCTTGGATCCCGCCTTTCGAGCCATCGGTTGTTTACAGCAATGACTCCGGTCCTATTCCCCTATCATACCTAGTTTTAAAATTATGAATAGAGTTTGCTCCCATAACCTGCTCCTTAAGTGTATTCCATTTTTCCACTACTCTCACGCTAAACGAAAACTTCCTAACATCTCTGTGATTCATCTGAGCTTCCAGCTTCCACCCATGTCCCCTCGTTCTGTTACTATTCCGTGTGAACATTTCGTCTATTTCCACTCTGTCAATTCCTCTGAGTATTTTATACGTTCCTATCATATCCCCCCCTCTCCCTTCTCTTTTCCAGTTTCCTTATGTGTTTCTTTAGGTGGGACTTAATGTTGGCGCGGCATACTCCAAGACTGGTCTCACGTAGGCAGTGTAAAGCGCCCTAAATGCCTCCTTACTTAGGTTTCTAAATGATGCTCTAACTTTTTCCAGTGTAGAGTACGCGGCTGTCGTTATCCTATGTATATGTGTCTCAGGAGTTAGATTAGGTGTTACGTCCACCCCCAGGTCTCTTTCTCGAGTCGTCACAGGTAGGCTGTTCCCCTTCATTGTGTACTGTCCCTTTGGTCTCCTATCACTTAGTCCCATTTCCATAACTTTACATTTGCTAGTGTTGAACTCCAGTAGCCATTTCTCTGAAATGGCTATTTCTCTGACCATCTCTGCAACCTGTTCAAGTCCTCTTGGAGGATCCTACAGTCCTCATCTGTCAGAACTCTTCTCATCAACTTTGCGTCATCCGCGAACATCGACATGTAGGACTCTACTCCTGTAAACATGTCATTAACCTGTACATTAGTTGATTGATAGTTGAGAGGCGGGACCAAAGAGTCAGAGCTCAACCCCCCGCAAGCACAATTAGGTAAGTACAATTAGGTAAATTAGGTAAGTACACACACACACACACACACACACACTGCCAAACCATCGAAGCCTAACAGCAGGAGAAGGAGCCCTTTTATCATCCCGATCATAATAGCCGCGTTTAACCCTCGTAGGAACCGAGCGTAACACAGCTAACTGCATCATCCCCCAATTGGACCCCCTCGTTGGAGAAGAGAAAGAAAAAAAGACGAAATACTCGCCAGTTCGCTACAAAAAGAGGAGCTCTATCGGTCTCGTTCACTTGAAAGGTACAGCGTGAACCCCTTACACTTATTACCGTCAATCCGCCCCTGGAGAATTTAGGAACGATTCTGCGGGTATATAAGAGAATTAAATACTGTGAAAATAACGAGCCCTAAATCTAGGCGTGGAGGGCCGCCACCGCCTCTACACAAACGCCGCCTGCGACACAGGTACGGTGTAGTACACAGGTACACGGGCTTCCTCATTCACCGGCTGCTACACAGGTACACATAGGCTTCCCCATTCACCGGCTGGTACAGAGGGACACGGGCTTCCCCATTTACCGGTTGCTACAGAGGTACACGGGCTTCCTCATTCACCGGCTGCTACACAGGTACACATAGGCTTCCTCCTTCACCGGCTGCTACACAGGTACACATAGGCTTCCTCCTCCACCGGTTGCTACACAGGTACACATAGGCTTCCTCCTCCACCGGTTGCTACAAAGGTACACATAGGCTTCCTCCTCCACCGGCTACTACACAGGTATACACAGGCTTCCTCCACCGGTCTCCACCGCTCTGTGACAGTTCTGACTCCTGGTACATTCCACCTAGATGTTTGAGAGTCTTTAGTGGCAATTTTTTTGTCTTCAATTGCAGAGCTCCAAAAAGGTGGGTACATAAGTACATTGCGTCTGCCTCGTATGGGAGAACTTTACGGGCAATAACTGCTACTGAATTGTGCTTTCACGTCTGTCTGTATCATATTGCAACGTAAAGAGGCCAGTCAGTCTTGACCCGCCAGCCTGCAGCTCCGAGGCGGGAAACCATCTGTTGCATC
This sequence comes from Procambarus clarkii, assembly GCF_040958095.1. NCBI lineage: Eukaryota > Metazoa > Arthropoda > Malacostraca > Decapoda > Cambaridae > Procambarus > Procambarus clarkii. The sequence goes on along the minus strand of NC_091175.1, from coordinate 9,403,341 downwards.
TTTCTTCGTTTCCTCTTTAGAGACGACCGCTGGGCGCTTGTGACCTGATGCGATTCGCTCGGTGCATCTGTTGCACCGCGATACGACGAGATGCGATCGTTCGAACGCCCTAAACGGGCTTGTTCGTCTGTATCTTCTCCCCCCCCCTCTCTCTCTCATTTCGACTTCAGTGGCTGGGGGGGGCTCTGATTGGCTCCATGTTAAGACTCCCCCACACGTAGAACACGATCTGCTACTGATTCACGGCCCCCCCCCCAAAAAAAAGTCTAAAATATATTCGCGTGCTGCTTTTCCTGAAGGATCCCACTATACACTATTTAATTTTTGTCTGTAGGAGGTAGAGCAGAAGCGTCGACAAGCCCTCCTGCCCCTCCTCCCCCTTCCCCTGGTGCCAGCGTGGAGGGGGAGGAGGGAGGGGGGGGGACACACCTGCTGGGTCTCCTACCCTTCATTTCCCCTACACACGGGTGGCAGAGACACACAGGTGTGTGTATGTGTGTGTGTGTGTGTGTGTGTGTGTGTGTGTGTGTGTGTGTGTGTGTGTGTGTGTGTGTGTGTGTGTGTGTGTGTGTGTGTGCGTGTGCGTGTGTGTGTGTGTCTGCCTCCTGAAGACCCTCTAGCGCCTTGAGGACAAACTCCATGACTCAACCTTGTCACCTACCCCAACTTTTTTTTTTTGCCCCCAAAAATACATATATATTCACTGCCCGATGTCCGATATGATATGAAGGTATTTAAATCTCGCGGAGGGCGACAAAAACTTGCTTCAGAGCGGACGACTCCGGCCACCACTCCTCCTACGCTCGCGCCCCGCGGCCCTCTCGCGGTGAAAGAAGGAAAAACTAACCCGGGTACCTTCCTGGGGTCGTTAGAGTCAATTGTCTCGCGTAGCGAGAGGGGAAATTGGACCTTAACGGCCTAACTCCTGGCCGAGGTGGTTGGGGGTTTAATGGGTCACAGAGAGCTGATGAATTCGAGGAGGAGGGGGGTAGGGGGGGTGGGGGGTGATGATGATGATGGCCCAGACAACTGTAGAGCTTTGAGCTCTTCAACTGTTTCCAGATAAACATCTGACGAGCGACTCCACCTGCTCTAGCACGTGAAAAGGGTGATACACTTATGCAATTGCAAATAAACAAAGAAATAATCAGTACACCTTTACAATTTAAACACAAAATAAGTTCCACCAAAAAGGGGCAACACGTTCAGAACCTTAAAAAAATAAAAAAAAAAAAGTCCCTCACCCGCGTGTGTGTGGGGACATATAAGGTGTAAGAGCCAGAGTACAAACAAGGAATAAATTACTATCGCACAGCGCACAATATATTGCCCCTCATATACACTACGAATTACTTAACCATTATGTCATCTTCAAAGATGGTTCATTTTTCCCCCCTCTATTATTATTATTATTATTATTATTATTATTATTATTATTATTATTATTGCGTGTTTCACCGTCGGGTTTCAGTCAGTTAGGAACTCTTTGGCATTATAAAATTCTGCACAGTTTGTTTTTTGTTGGCAAAGGTTGAGGTTATCTTGAGATGATTTCGGGGCTTTAGTGTCCCCGCGGCCCGGTCCTCGACCAGGCCTCCACCCCCCAGGAAGCAGCCCGTGACAGCTGACTAACACCCAGGTACCTATTTTACTGCTAGGTAACAGGGGTATAGGGTGAAAGAAACTCTGCCCATAGTTTCTCGCCGGCGCCTGGGATCGAGCCCAGGACCACAGGATCACAAGTCCAGTGTGCTGTCCGCTCGGCCGACCGACTCCAAGGGGGGCAATTCCAAGACGTTCTGTATGACACATTATATTATATCATTCTGTATGACACATTATATTATATTATTCTGTATGACACATTACATTATATCATTCTGTATGACACATTATATTATATTATTCTGTATGACACATTATATTATATCATTCTGTATGACACATTATATTATGCAGCTGGCAATGCATTTTGTTTTTGTAAACGGAAAACTTTCCATGAAGGCTTTCACCCATATATCTTTTTCTTCTGGAATGATTTTCCTCCCTCCTTCAGACTCTGTTCTGGAAGAGAACAACACAAATATATTATGTTCTACGGCAGAGCTTCTGAACCTCAGTGTGGCGGCGTTGGTGGTGTAGAGGTGTGGCGTTGGGGGTGTAGAGGTGTGGCGTTGGGGGTGTAGAGGTGTGGCGTTGGTGGTGTAGAGGTGTGGCGATGGGGGTGTAGAGGTGTGGCGTTGGGGGTGTAGAGGTGTAGTGTTGGGGGTGTAGAGGTGTGGCGTTGGTGGTGTAGAGGTGTGGCGTTGGGGGGTGTAGAGGTGTGGCGTTGGGGGGATGTAGAGGTGTGGCGTTGGGGGTGTAGAGGTGTGGCGTTGGGGGTGTAGAGGTGTGGCGTTGGGGGTGTAGAGGTGTGGCGTTGGGGGTATGGACATATATAACAGCAACAATAAGAAATATGAACATTAATATTAAAACCCAATCTTTCTGACATCTTTATATATATATATATATATATATATATATATATATATATATATATATATATATATAAATATATATATATATATATATATATATATATATATATATATATATATATATATATATATATATGTCGTACCTAGTAGCCAGAACGCACTTCTCAGCCTACTATGCAAGGCCCGATTTGCCTAATAAGCCAAGTTTTCATGAATTAATGTTTTTTCGTCAGCCTAACCTACCTAACCTAACCTAACCTAGCTTTTTTTGGCTACCTAACCTAACCTTACCTATATATATAGGTTAGGTTAGGTTAGGTAGGGTTGGTTAGGTTCGGTCATATATCTACGTTAATTTTAACTCCAATAAAAAAAATTGACCTCATACATAGTGAAAAGGGTAGCTTTATCATTTCATAAGAAAAAAATTATAGTAAATATAATAATTCAGGAAAACTTGGCTTATTAGGCAAATCGGGCCTTGAATAGTAGGCTGAGAAGTGAGTTCTGGCTACTAGGTACGACATATATATATATGTATATATATATATATATATATATATATATATATATATATATATATATATATATATATATATATATATATATATATATATATATATATATATATATACCAGAGGGTACCACACCACCTCTGATGCAATTGTAGGGACCCACAGCCTCAAAGAAGGGAATACAGAGCATTCAGAGAAAAATTTTGGTCCCGCCTCTCAACCGTCAATCAACTGGTGTATAGGTTCCTGAGCCTACTGGGCTCTATCATATCTACACTTGAAACTGTGTATGGAGTCAGCCTCCACCACATCACTTCCTAATGCATTCCATTTGTCTACCATTCTGACACTGAAAAAATCTTTCTAACGTCCCTGTGGCTCATTTGGGCACTCAATTTTCACCTGTGTTCCCAAGTGCGTGTGCCCCTTGTGTTAAATAGACTGTCTTTATCTACCCTATCAATTCTATCCTGTGTGTGTGTGTGTGTGTGTGTGTGTGTGTGTGTGTGTGTGTGTGTGTGTGTGTGTGTGTGTGTGTGTGTGTGTGTACTCACCTATTTGTACTCACTTATTTGTGTCTGCAGGATCGAGCATTGACTCTTGGATCCCGCCTTTCTAGCCATCGGTTGTTTACAGCAATGAACAGCAATGACTCCTGTCCCATTTCCCTATCATATCTACTTTTAAAATTATGAATAGAGTTTGCCTCCTCAACCTGCTCCTTAAGTGCATTCCAGTTTTCAACTACTCTCACGCTAAAAGAAAACTTCCTAACATCTCTGTGTCTCATCTGAGTTTCCAGCTTCAACCCATGTCCCCTCGTTCTGTTATTATTCCGTGTGAACATTTCAGCTGTTTCCACTGCTAATTCCCCAGAGTATTTTATACGTTCCTATCATATCCCCCACATGTGTGTGTGGGTGGGTGTGGTAACGTGGGGTTAGGGGGGAGGGAGGGGCGGCTTGCCCAACATAGGCAGGGTTGGCTACATTGATCCCAATAAAAGGGAATCGCCGACCATAACAACCCCACAAGAAATCACTGTATATGAAAGGTCGCTAGCCGATTCCTTAGACTTTCGTAATATCCACCCACCTGGTGCAAGAAGATACTAAGGAAGAAGTACCTGTTGAAGAAATAAAGGGAGATGCACCTGCTGCACAAGATGCCAAAGCACCAGACTCTTAACCAACTCTCGTAAATGCACACTATGTCATCTCTGTGTAAACATGCATTATATTGTTCCTTGTAAACAATCATATCCTTTCTTGTAAACAAACATATCCTTTCTTGTAAACACATTCATCTTTCGTAAACGCATAGTGACCATTTCGAGTCAACACACAATGTTCATATTTCATCTAAACACAAAAATTCATATGTAAACATAAACGTTCATTTCAAGTCAAAACACAATGTTAATTTCATCTAAACACAGGTGCAAGGAGACCCGGGCACCGCCGGGAACGCCATGGTCTGTGTGTGTACTCACGTAGGTGGGGTTTCGAGGGGAGGTTGAACTTCGGCTCTTTGGTCTCGCCTCTCACAACTGTCAATCAAGCGGTGTACAGATTCCTGAGCCTACTGGGCTCTATCATATCTGCACTTGAAACTGTGTATGGAGTCATATATCTTTGATATATAAACATATATCTTTGCAAGATATCTAAGATGAGCACCTGGGAGCGTGCCCTTCACAGGATAAGTTGTGTTAATGCTTGGCTGGCTGCTTCTACTCCCTCACTGATGTGTGGGGTGTTGGTAACAATTTCCTTTATTCATGAGTTACCGATGAGACCAAAACTGACTCATGGCTCATTGACCTTGGTATAATCTTTTCAATGAGGCACTCTGTTGTAATGGCAATAGTCCCATCATCCAGAGCCTGAAATTGTGTTCGTTGGATAGGCATATCAGTGACCTTTTGTAATAACTATCCAAACGAGGTGATAAATCCCCCAGTAAGATATCCTCAAACGAGTCGATTTAATTATTCCCAAAGAGAAGTTTTGAGTCGCCGCTGCAGCATATGCTGATGAATGAAGAGTTCAGTGAACAGAAATAATGAGAAACAGCTCTGTATCTAGCAGCTTTTCTGATACGGTAGAAAGCTGTTTAGTTTTTGTATATATATATACATGAAGATTAAGTAGTACATTCTGGGCTGTGAAATTGGCTATGTATGCTTGCGCTGCGCCTTCACAGCCTTCGGCGGGATACCCAAGCACAGGCTGATTAGATTTTTAGCCCGGTGGCCGCTGACTAATCTCGACATCATCCTGAACTACCTTAAGCGTTGGAGGCTGGTTGCCAGCGGCCATGGGCCTGACTCCTCCCTCCTTCCAACTTTAATAGAACACTTGCAGATGACGAGTCACAATAACGTAGCTGAAAAATGTTGACCAAACCACACACTAGAAATTGAAGAGACCGCGACGACGTTTCGGTCCGTCCTGGACCACTGCCTGCACCAGAAGCCTGCGCCAACAAAGTTAATTTTTCCCCTCTTTATGTCTTTGGCGAAAAGTGGGAGGGACATTTACAGTCATACACACATGTTGGCGAATCTTGAGTTTAGCCATAATGTCCTTTTTGAGACATCTACGAGTGCTGCATTTACCAGTCTGTGTTTAATGTGCTGTGGGAGTCCTAGTCCCCGTGAAGCAACCTGTTCATTGAAGTGGGAATGATATGGAGGGAAAGTTTATGAAACTTTTGGTTCATTGAACTACAGGATGGTTCTGCTTTCGCGAGACATTTCAGTGATCTCCATAGTGGCTCTGGGCACATAGATCTTCTTATCTCGTGGTTATCTTGAGACGATTTCGGAGCTTAGCTACCCCGCAACCCGGTCCTCAACCAGTCCTTCTTTTTGTTACAACCCCCCCCCCCCCAGGAAGCAGCCCGTAGCAGCTGTCTACCTCCCAGGTACCTATTTACTGCTAGGTAACAAGGGTGAAAGAAACTTTTTGCCCATTTGTCTCCGCCTCCACCGGGGATCGAACTCAGAACCTCAGGACTACGAATTCGAAACGCTGTCCACCCAGCTGTTAGGCGCCCTAGACTAGAATATTTTTTTCCTTAGGAAAATAAATGTTAGGTTTAATTACCGCAGTTGCTAGTGACTAGTCTCTCCTTGTGGTGAGATAATTAATCGCATTCCAGCAAGCAACACGAGACTGTGAAATCTCTGGTGTCTGAGCCTCATAGAGTGTCACCACGCGGTTGGTGACTATGGTTGGTTATCTTCAGTTATCTTCAGTTATCTTCAGTTATCTATCTTCGTTGCCGCTTGCAGGCACGATATATACGGCATTTGAAGTCAAGCTCCAGTACACGGTTATCTTGAGGTTATCTTGAGATGATTTCGGGGCTTTAGTGTCCCCGCGGCCCGGTCCTCGACCAGGCCTCCACCCCCAGGAAGCAGCCCGTGACAGCTGACTAACTCCCAGGTACCTATTTACTGCTAGGTAACAGGGGCATTCAGGGTGAAAGAAACTTTGCCCATTTGTTTCTGCCTCGTGCGGGAATCGAACCCGCGCCACAGAATTACGAGTCTTAGAATTACGGTGCTTTAATAACTTTCAGAAATGATCTGATGAATCGAAGTCAAGGGCGGTATTATCCCTATCGTCTAGTATGGCACGGTCATTGACCTCCCCCCCCCACCATCCGGGGCGGCCACCTAAACTCATCATCACATGAGTTTTAAAGGTTGAAGAGACCAACATAAAAACCAACACCAATGAGAGAAATAATCTTGGTCACATACTCGACATATTTCTCCTTCAGAGATACTCACTTCCCCCTGACTTGGGCCTTGAAGAGCCTGGAGGGATGGATAGATGGGGGGGGGAGGAATGGAATTTTTCAGGGGAAAGCGCCAAGCCATTACGACTATATGGAACTTGGAAGCGGGTTCAGGATAAGGTTTTGAGATGGGACGGGGGGAAAGGAATGGTGCCCAACCACTTGGACGGTCGGGGATTGAACGCCGACCTGCACGAAGCGAGACCGTCGCTCTACCGTCCAGCCCAGAGGTGGGGGGAGGGGAGGAAGTAGATGACTTCAAGGAACAATTGGATGCAGGTGGGAGGAACGAGTCCTCACTCTACTCTATGATACTGTTGCAGTGTTGCAGTGTTGCATGGATCACGCTCCGTTGTGGGTGTTTGTGTACTCACCTAGTACTCACCTAGTTGTGCTTGCGGGGGTTGAGCTCTGGCTCTTTGGTCCCGCCTCTCAACTGTCAATCAACAGGTGTACAGGTTCCTGAGCCTATTGGGCTCTATCATATCTACACTTGAAACTGTGTATGGAGTCAGCCTCCACCACATCACTTCCTAATGCATTCCATTTGTCAACCACTCTGACACTAAAAAAGTTCTTTCTAATATCTCTGTGGCTCATTTGGGCACTCAGTTCTCAGTTGTGTGTGTGGGTGTTGATGCATGGCAGGTGTCTTCAATTTATAAAAATATAAAGTATATATACATATTATATATATGTATTTATATATATATATAGGGATGATGTCATGGTAGAGGTCAAGGGAACAACATTAGGAGAGGGTGTGGAGCAAGTCCGTTGAGGCGTGTAGATGGAGTATGACAAATTTGATGTGTGCAAATGATGATTTTTTTATATTTTTTTTAAGTAATGCTAAAGACTTATGTTGAGCAGCGGGATGTTATTTGGATGTGAGAGACAGAACACTGCTCAAAGTGAATATGTATTTTTATATGCATTTGATGTGTTCTCACCCACCCATCAGGAGAGGTCGGTACAACGTCAACCTCACTTCTTGCAGGTCGGCGCTCGATCCCCCGACGGTTCAAGTTATAGGGCAACATCCCTTCCCCTCCGTCCTATCCTCCAGATGCTATTTGCGTCCTGATTCAGATGCCCAGATTCTGCTTTCTCATACCCATTCCTACCGCTACATGGACATACTGACTGAGCACTCTCTCTCTCTCTCTCTCTCTCTCTCTCTCTCTCTCTCTCTCTCTCTCTGTCTATCTCTCTCTCTCTCCTGGAGTCTACCCCAACCTCACCTCACCTAGGTGTGCTTGCTGGGCAGGCTACAATGGGCTGTGGTATCGTAACATAACAACTGCTACTATTACCTACGAGGTAATGGGGCTGCTCCATTAAGCCGGTCGGGCCTGGCGCCCCCATTACTCTTGGTCAGGTACAACACGTTCGCGTTTCATGGACAATTAAGTTCATTCGTTACAGTTTCTCAGTGTTATGAAGGAGTTAAATGCCAGTAACATGTTTATATTCCAGATAAATGTGTATGTATATATATATATATATATATATATATATATATATATATATATATATATATATATATATATATATATGTAAAATTACAGCGTTTTGAGCCTCTTGAGTCTAGATTCTGCGTCGTATCCGATTCCAAGAATCAGAGAAGCGGTCCGTAGCAACTTTTAACGTTAAGGTTATTGCTCTCACCTGTAGTCCCGTAGTTTGGTTACCTAACAGTAGTTACCTAACGGTGACTACTGGCACGTGAGGTCTAGCTCTTTA
>NC_091175.1:9312290-9389790 GCF_040958095.1 Procambarus clarkii | reverse complement strand
AAGATACTCAGAGCAGCTGACACATGCGGGAGGGCAATGCACTATATAGGAGAGAGAGTACAAGCAACCTTTGTAGAGACCACATACACTCCTCAACAGCTTGATGTCTCCAGAGTCAATCCCCCCTCCCCCCCCCTCTCCATCCCCCCCCCTACGCGGAACAGTTGGCTGCCTTCTCGAATCACAGTCGGGAATCCCGGCTTCGATTCCCTAGAGAAACACAAATGATTGGTTACGTTTCCGTTTATCTAATGCGTCTGTTCACCTAGAAGTAAATTAGATGCCGTGGAGTTAGTAAACTGTTGAGGGTTGCAGTCTAGTGTCATACGCTCATACACACTATATATATATATATATATATATATATATATATATATATATATATATATATATATATATATATATATATATGTACCTAGTAGCCAGAATGCACTTCTTGGCCTACTATGCAAGGCCCGATTTGCCTAATAAGCCAAGTTATCCTGAATTAATATATTTTCTCTAATTGTTTTCTTATGAAATGACAAAGCTACCCATTTCATTATGTATGAGGTCGATTTTTTTTATTGGAGTTAAAATTAACGTAGATATATAACCGAACCTAACCAACCCTACCTAACCTAACCTAACCTAACCTATCTTTATTGGTTAGGTTAGGTTAGGTAGCCGAAAAAGTTAGGTTAGGTTAGGTTAGGTAGGTTAGGTAGTCGAAAAACAATTAATTCATGAAAACTTGGCTTATTAGGCAAATCAGGCCTTGCATAGTAGGCTGACAAGTGCGTTCTGGCTACTAGGTACGACATATATATATATATATATATATATATATATATATATATATATATATATATATATATATATATATATATATATATATATATATATATATATATGCCTCCTGTTCCTAAGAATGGGAATTACTAATGGTTAAGAAGCGGGGTTCCAGGAGCTGGAACTCAATCTTTTGAAAGTGAAGTGCCAAGTACCAGTTCGCCCTAAGATCCTCAGGCAGACCGAAACGTTACCACCTTACACCTGATGATTCTGTTCACCCTGCAGTAAACAAGTTCCCAAGAGTAAACCAACAGTTGAGGGGTTGCATCCTAGGGGTACGTTGCTCCTTGGCCTGGCCTCGAGAGAGGGTTGGAGGAGGACCTCGAGGAGCGCCTGACAGCTGGGTGGACAGTGCTTCGGATTCGTAGTCCTGAGGTTCCGGGTTCGATTCCCGGCGGAGGCTGAGACAAATGGGCAAAATGTTTCTTTCACCCTGATGCCCCCCTGTTACCTAATAGTAAATAGATACCTGGGAGTTAGACAGCTGCTACGGGCTGCTTCCTGGGTGTGTGTGTGTGTGTGTGTGTGTGTGTGTGTGTGTGTGTGTGTGTGTGTGTGTGTGTGTGTGTGTGTGTGTGTGTGTGTGTGTTTACTAGTTGTGTTTACTAGTTGTGTTTTTGCGGGGGTTGAGCTTTGCTCTTTCGGCCCGCCTCTCAACTGTTAATCAACTGTTTACTAACTACTTTTTTTTTTCTTTTTTTTTCCCCACACCACACACACACACCCCAGGAAGCAGCCCGTGACAGCTGACTAACTCCCAGGTACCTATTTTCTGCTAGGTAACAGGGGCACTTAGGGTGAAAGAAACTTTGCCCATTTGTTTCTGCCTCGTGCGGGAATCGAACCCGCGCCACAGAATTACGAGTCCTGCGCGCTATCCACCAGGCTACGAGGCCCCTACAGGGGCCTGTGTGTGTGTGTGTGTGTGTGTGTGTGTGTGTGTGTGTGTGTGTGTGTGTGTGTGTGTGTGTGTTAGAAATATATGTAATAGACATATTAGAGAAAACAAATTGGTTAGACAGGCGGAGTCCAAGAGCTAAAGGCTCGATTCTACAGACACAAATAGTAAAATACAAATAATAAATACACCGAACATCAATTAACAAAAGGTCTCATTCACCTGTCCACCAGTCGAGAGGCGGAACCCAGGAGCCAAAGCTCAAAACCCCCGCAAGTAGTACAATTAGGTGAGTACACCAGCAAATCCTCGGCCGCTCTATACATAAAGTCTCCCCCTCCCTCCCTCCCCCCCCCTGCCAGTCCTGGGGGAGGGGGGTGACGGGGGAGGGGCGGGGGGGGTGAAGGGGGAGGGGCGGGGGTGGGGGGGCTCGCCCCCCTACACGCCTCGCTGTGACGTCATTCTCCCACGCCCTCGTTACCTCGTTAAACTCAAACCACAATACACGCGCTGAACCACCGGGAGTTCGAAGCCGCAGAAGGAAACTGAAACCCAGCTTCGGAAACCCGTACGAGCCCGCGAACACCTGTTGGCGCCTAGGAAAACCTGCCCGAACGCCTTCACTACGGAGTACCTCCTGCTCCTCCTCCTTCTCCCGCCCAGGAACGTCTCCAGCTTGCCTGCCCGGTGCTTCAAAGCTCTATCCGTGCTTGTTCACGCCTGGAGACTGGATATAGCGGCCACCCCTGTGTGGGGGGGCTCAATTAGAGGCGCTCTTGTTACTGATGGTGTTGTGTGGTGGTGGTGGTGGTGGTTGTGGTAGTGCTGGAGGTGCTACTTGTTGCTTATTTCTGCCTTACGTAGGCAGGTGGATGAGTATTTATGACTCGTATGTTGGCTCCAGTAAGATTATGTCCAATATGTTTAATAACTTTAATTTCTTCAACGCTGTTAAATCTTTGTGTTGAAATCGTATCCGGCTCGTAACTCCGCACTGAAATCATGTGCCAATGGGCATTTCTCCACAGTGGTGCCAGTGGTGGTAGTGCCAGTGGTTTATCAAGTGGTATTGACACGATGGCTGGTAGTTGGTGGGTATGGTGGCACTATTTCTGGTGGTGCCACTGGAGGCCACATAAATAAATCTAAGAGGCTAAAATTAGCTCCTCGAGAGAGGTGCCGACTGCCACAGGCGAGGGAGCGACTCTCTCTCTGCAAGATGCAACTCTGCATAAGGCTGGAAAAATTGCAGCTTGCTGGAAAGAAGAAGAAGAAGAAGAAAATAAAGATTAATCGCCTCTCAACTAAATGTATGTGAATGAGTTTATACTCACTTATTTATAGTTACGAAAAGGTGAACGCACGCACACGCACACACACATACACACACACACACACACACACACACACACACACACACACACACACACACGCACGTACACACACACACACACACACACACACACACACACACACACACACACACACACACACACACACACACACAGATATTAGAAAGAACTTTTTTAGTGTCAGAGTGGTTGACAAATGGAATGCACTAGGAAGTGATGTGGTGGAGGCTGACTCCATACACAGTTTCAAGTGTAGATATGACAGAGCCCGATAGGCTCATGAATCTGTACACCTGTTGATTGACGGTTGAGAGGCGGGACCAAAGAGCCAGAGCTCAACCCCCGCAAACACAACTAGGTGAGTACACACACACACACACACACACACACCCTGCGGAGGACTGCCTTTAGAAGCAATTCTCAACAGCTCGCCCCTGTTTCCCCAGCAGTAATTGGAGATCTAATTGTAAACCCACTGTCGAGCCGTGTTCCAGGGTAAGCCAGCTGGTAAGACCTACCGTGAGCTATGAGAAGGGAAAGCTCTCGACCAACTAACATAAATCAGGAGTCATCTGCTCCTGTACCCACCTGTGTATAATAAAAAAAAGACTAGGAGAGAATAAGTCTTTCTCTCAAGCACCATTAAGTCTCATTAGGGCTTTATTATAATGCAATTGGGTTAGAAATAGTGACGCTCTAACACGTGGCATTACGTGATTGGCCAAGAATATTATATAAAGAAAGTATTAGCCAATCAGAGCATAAGAAAACCGTTCATTTGGCATGTCAGCATTGGCTGACGCGAGTATAGGGCAGAGAACCCGTTTTCTGATTGACTGTCTGATGTTAGGACTTGTCTGCCAATTAAGCTGCTAATTGGAAGGCATCGCGGGCAAGACAGTGGTATGTGCAGCGAAGTGCACAGTGCTCTATGGACCTTAATTCCCCCGGACAGATCACAGCGCAGTACCAGCGCTGACCACTATTACTATTCAGAATCATTGAATGTGGTGATCATGTCCCCCCTAACTCTTCTGTCTTCCAGCAAAGTGAGGTTTAATTCCCGAAGTCTCTCCTCGTAGCTCATACCTCTCAGCTTGGGTACTAGTCTGGTGGCAAACCCTGAGATTCCCTGGCACACTGAGATTCGAAGCCCCAGAAATAAACTAAAAACCCAGCCTGCCGGAGCCCAAGAACTACGTCCCAACACTGCCAAGATGGCCGACGGGGCCCCAAGACGTCATTGTGCTTGAGGAAGTTGAAGAAAATCACACAAGCACTCTTACTAAATACCTAATTAATAAAGTCATTTGAATCAGTATTCCTCTCTACCCGACCATTACTTAAAGCTAAAATTAACGCCACTGAGAATTATACATTTATAATACATCGCCAGTGTCAAAATACAACTACATCACCGATCGAGGGAGATACAGCGGCGCTGATAAAAGAGAGAGAGAGGAGTCGATGAGTCACAATAACGTGGCTAATGTATCATTCACAATCGACTTGAGAATGGTCCAAGACGGACCGAAACGTCGTCGTCCCCTCACCTTCCAGTATGTGGTCTGGTCAACAGAGAGAGGAGGAAATAACGTGGCTAAAGTATATATCATTCACAATCGACTTGAGAATGGACCAAGACGGACCGAAACGTCGTCGTCCCCTCACCTTCCAGTATGTGGTCTGGTCAACAGAGAGAGGAGGAGTAGAAGGAGAGACAAAGGGAAGAAGTGAAGACACAGGAGAGAGCGCCGGACGTCCCACTGGGAAGTGATGAATCTCCAGCAGTTCAGAATATGTGTGGGAGATTGATCTCCCACTGTGACGCTGGGGGTAATGACGAGATTCCTGCCACTGCATCCCCCGGGGGGTCCTTTGACCGTGGGAGAGATCATGCGGGAGTCCCCCGAGTCCTGCCGTTGTTGGGAGGATGGGGGAGGGGGCGGGGAGCCCTCCCATAGTAACCCAGGAGTTCGCTGTCTGGCTACTGTGGTTATCTTGAGGTTATCTTGAGATGATTTCGGGGCTTTTAGTGTCCCCGCGGTCCGGTCCTCGACCAGGCCTCCACCCCCAGGAACCAGCTCGTGACAGCTGACTAACTCCCAGGTATCTATTTTACTGCTAGGTAACAGGGGCATAGGGTGAAAGAAACTCTGCCCATTGTTTCTCGCCGGCGCCTGGGATCGAACCCAGGAACACAGGATCACAAGTCCAGCGTGCTGTCCGCTCGGCCGACCGGCTCCCTGGGGGTGGGAGACAGGAGCCTAACTCCACCAGGGAGCCGGTGGCTGAGCGGACAGAATACTGGATGCGTGATCCTGTGGTCCCGGGTTCGATCCCGGGCGCCGGCGAGAAACAATGGGAAGAGTTTCTTTCACCCTGATGCTCCTGTTACCTAGTACTAAATAGGTACCTGGGAGTTAGTCAGCTGTCACGGGCTGCTTCCTGGAGGGGTGGAGGCCTGGTCGAGGATCGGGCCGCGGGGACACTAAAACCCCAAAATCATCTCAAGATAACCTCAAGATAACACAGTTTCATTTCCCGTCAGAGCTCTTCGACTCCCCATCCCCCGGCAAGATAGCAACGATTGGGCACGTTTCTTCCCCTTTCACCTAATGCATCTGTTCACCTAGCAGCAAAATAATTACCTTGGGAGTTAGAACCCAAACTACTGGCTGTATCCTCGGGGGGGGGGGAGGAAATGTCATCACTTGTTGGACTAAGCCTAATTATAAGCCTAACAAACGGAAATTTAAATATATTAATGAAAACACTGCCAGAGGTACGATAATAACCGGGCGGCCTCAGCCAGCGGGGGACGACACGTGTTGTGATTGGTCTAGACGAGCGTGACGTCACAGCTGACCTTAAACGCCTCGCCCACTGGTCATTTTGAAGGGAGACGCGGTGACGTCAGCGTTAGAACGGGGTGACGTCAGCGTTTGTCAGGCCGTGACTGCTGGTGACGTCACAGGAGGAGCCAGACAATAGGAGCGGACACCGCCACAATGAGGCTCCGTGAACGGACCAACGGGTACTTGACCGCCGGGTATAGCATCTTCTTGTCCCCAGCTTCACCCATCTTCCCCCCTTTCCTGCCCCTTCCTCCCCCCCCCCTCTCCCCGTCCCCCAATCCCGGCCACCTCTTCCCTGTTCCACCCCCACTATCCCTTCTATTCTCATATCGTGACACATCATCGTGTCAGCAAGGCGGACGGTCCGCCTTGCTGACACAACTCATACTGTAATTTCCATTTCTAAAGTTCCCCTCGCCTGGGCCAATAGGAACTGTCTGGTATGGACCGATAGGAGCTGCCTCGTATGGACCAATAGGAGCTGCATCGTATGGACCAATAGGAACTGCCTCGTATGGACCAATAGGAACTGCCTCGTATGGACCGATAGGAGCTGCATCGTATGGACCAATAGGAGCTGCATCGTATGGACCAATAGGAGCTGCCTCGTATGGACCAATAGGAGTTGCCTCGTATGGACCAATAGGAGCTGCCTCGTATGGACCAATAGGAGCTGCCTCGTATGGACCTATATGAGCTGCATCGTATGGACCAATAGGAACTGCCTCGTATGGACCAATAGGAGCTGCCTCGTATGGACCAATAGGAGCTGCCTCGTATGGACCAATATGAGATGCCTCGTATGGACCAATAGGAACTGCCTCGTATAGGTCAATAGGCCTTCTCCAGTTTCCATTTTTCTGATGATAGAAATGTATAGGAACTAGGTTGATTTCCGATATAAATTTCGGTAGAAAGGAATGTGTAATTCACTCGCACATGCGCGTTCAGGGAGAGTGGTTGAGATAACAATCTATCATCATTTTTGTATGAATGAAATCTCAACCAATTCATCCCCCACAATCAACCTTTCCCCTATCTCAACCACTCTCCCCACTCACCCCGCACTCTGTTCCATGATGCACCTCCACACTAGCACCCAGCTCCATACCCTTCAAATGCTTCGTCTTTCCCACACTTGCAACCAACCCTCCTACACACCTGCAGCCAACCCCCCCACACCCACACCCACACCTCTCCCGAACCTCACTTCCCCCCCCCCTCCCCCTTACTTAGCAGCGTGTGTGTGTACATACAATCTTTGGGCAAAGGCTCCATTTATCAGCCTAATGAGTGACAGTTCAACAGGGAGCTGACAGACATGATCAGACCGCCCAAGATGGCTATCACAGAGACTCTCGGCTTGTGATAGCCATCTCTTTCTCTCTCTCTCTCTCTCTCTCTCTCTCTCTCTCTCTCTCTCTCTCTCTCTCTCTCTCTCTCTCTCTCTCTCTCTCTCTCTCTCTCTCCCTTCGTGCTATCCTATCCTCCCTTTCTCTCATTCTCTCCCTCCCCTTCCTTCTAACTCCCTATCCAACCCTCCACACACACACCGTCTCACTCCCTCCCACACACACAAACTATTGCCAACACATATATTGCGCCACACTCGGCCGTGCAATTTGTGCAATTATGCAAAACTTGGAGGCAGGGAGGTGCGAGGGAGAATTATTGACGCGTCGGAAGGCACCGACAGGCAAGAAAACTAAGTAATGCACTATCGGTTTACAGACCCCCAGAGGGGTGAGGACCGGCCTAATTAAACACTGATATATACCCCATGCTGTATGCTGTCACTTCGAGTCCAATTAAAAAAGGTTCTAAGGGGGCCAGAACAATTTATGTAAATTCTGTCTGATGTTTCTGAATTGAATTGCAAAACAATGTATATATATTTAATGGAAAGATAACGGGTCATGTACCGCGGGAGGTCATACAAGAAGAGGAGTATATACAAGAGATTATACAACGTTATTGTTATTTATACATCAAGATATCACGCCAAGATATCACATCAAGATATCACGCCAAGATATCACATCAAGATATCACGCCAAGATATCACATCAAGATATCACGCCAAGATATCACATCAAGATATCACGCCAAGATATCACATCAAGATATCACGCCAAGATATCACATCAAGATATCACGCCAAGATATCACATCAAGATATCACGCCAAGATATCACATCAAGATATCACGCCAAGATCATACAACGTGATAAATGGCGAGAGGAAGGGTGGGGTGATAGGCACACTAAGACGTGTGTGTGTGGATATACATACACGACAGATCAGACCAAGATATATCGAAATCTCTCAGAAAGGACGGCGAATCACCTAGTAATAGAGACCAAGGAAACGCCAGGGTGAAGAAGAGATTAAATTCTAAAGTTGGAGAGACGCTCAAGAATCACGTAACAGTAACGAGACCCAGACCACTTAGGAGTAACGAGACCCAGACCACTTAGGAGTAACGAGACCCAGACCACTTAGGAGTAACGAGACCCAGACCACTTAGGAGTAACGAGACCCAGACCACTTAGGAGTAACGAGACCCAGACCACTTAGGAGTAACGAGACCCAGACCACTTAGGAGTAACAAAACCCAGACCAGGTAACAGTAACGAGGCCCAGACCGTCACTGTCACACACACACACACATACACACACACACACACACACACACACACACACACACACACACACACACACACACACACACACACACACACACACACGCACGCACGCGCGATGCTGACGACTGTCAAAACAAAAAATAGAAAGAATTTTAAGATGCAAGATGGAGATGCAAGGGGATGCTGCGGCTTGTGTGTGTTTTGGGATGCTGGGGAAGGGATAGGGAGAAGGGTTAAGCAAATGGCGAAGAGAAGAAGGAGGAATGGTGGAAGGGGAAGAAATGGGTGGGTGAAGAAGGGTTGACATTGGGGTAGATGAGTTGATGGGGGTGGGGGGGGGGGGAGAGGAAGAACCAGAGGAGATGGTAGACAAAATTGTTGAAAAAGACAGGCAGAAATTGTAGGTGCAACTGGAAAAGTCAAAAATGAAATAATGATGATGATAAAGAGGAGATAAGGGGGGTGACAGACGTAGATAGGGAAGTTATTGACACCCATTATCAGCTACACGACTGGCAGGGCATTTATAAGTACGAGAGCAGTTATGGGGACCCGCGTATGTCACTTTACTCATCACGAGCAATGAGATCTAAGCCCTCCAAGCCCTGGAAATAGTATTGACCACTATATAAGCTTCCAGAGTCGTGCTGTGGGGGGTACCTGTCGGTCCCTGAAGGCTCCTGGAACGATTAAAGGATTAGATCTTGCTTTCACTTCCTGGAAAGATTTGGGATTTCTTGATAGATAACCTCACAGATGACTGGCGACTGACTGGAAGACAGCGACAAGTTACAAGTGCTCATTAAAACCCTTGTGACTCTTAAGTTACAGCAGGTGGCGTGGTACTCGTATCGAACACGGTCCTCAGACAAGCCGAAAGTGTTAACAACCAGTACACAACCGGTGAAGCTCCTGGTGATCAAGTACCAGGTTAAGAAATTTTAGTGTCTTTTATTTATGTAAACAAACTCGAGGTTACCATTAAAATGCCTGAAGATATACAAGTTTTTTTACAGATTCCCCCCTAGAGGATATTTTGTGCCATCGTTGCCACGCTCTGGGATACACATGGTGACACCACTGGTGACACCACTGGTGACACCACTGGTGACACCACGTCAAATAAGGCAGTGACAGAAACAGATCCACCGGGGAGGTCAGAAGACGATCCAAGAAAGGGATTCGAGGCGTGGTGACCTAAGGGAAGGGTTCCCGAGTCGACCTTCTCACTATATACTACTCTCAGTGTCACTCGAGTTCCTACTCAAGGCTGAGTAGGAACTTTCGAACACTATCTGGTTCCTTTCTGTCACTCAGAGGAAGTGTATCGGAAGCTCCAGTCTTTGACCAGAAGGGCACCAGAGGCTTGAACAGACGGTAGCAGGGAATGCAAACCGCCCTACTTTTATACTGTCGGAAAACTGTATGAAAATTAAAAAAAAAAGATGATGCCAGAAAAAGAGGGGGTTGGGGGGAATGGAGTTTTCAAGCACATCTCTTATTAGCATCGATTGATTCATATTTCCAAAGTGCTTCCAATTAAGAGTTCTGTATTCTTGATCGTTTTTCATTCCAATTTGGTGTCAAACTCATCGCCATCATTCTTCTGGCGAAGAATAACGTGTGTGTGTGTGCTTGCTTATCTTGCCTGAACGATCGAGAACTGATGAGAGTTGATGATGGCTTAAGGGTGTGGAGTCAGGGTAGTGGGGTATACTTTAGTTGCTCGATGGTCGTTGAGGAGTGAGATGGTGGTCTGGGTAATATGTCTAGTAGTATTCAGTCTCTCTTCTCTCTCCCCCGCCCTCCACCCTTCCCGCCCTATCTCCCAATAAGCACACACACCGCCAATGAACAATAATGTTCACCAATAATGCTCCCAATAATGAACACCGCCTGAGCAGTTACAGCCCCGTTCCTGTGCCAGGTAAGTCCAGTACGGGCTCACCATAGACCGTGCTACTTGGAACTTTTGGTTCCGAGTAGCTGAATCTCAAACAACAACAACCTGAGCACCCAGTGAGGTAGGAGAGAACAGGACGGTGGTGTTGTGTTAATTCACGTCACTGTCGGAGCCAGGTGGGTGGAGGCTTACGTGCGTTAAGTAACGCCATCCAAGTCACCAGTGTCGTTAGCAAATCACGTCAGGAACACGTAGCTCGCACCTGGGTGGGAGCCACGTCGTCCGTGTGGTGGTGGGGGGGGGGGGGAGCGTGGGGTCCATTCCTGGGGTCCAGCGGGTCTCGACATGGGGACACTCCAGCTGGTGCACTGAAGAACGCCTCTCAACTCCACCTGTGGCATTCCACGACACCATCTGTTTATTGCTGTATGCGACGAGAACTTGAGAGAGTGTGTGTGTATGTGGATCCTTGTTGGGGTGAGCTTAGCGAGTCACTGAGTGTTGGATCCACCATTTCGTCTGAGCTGGAAGCTGCCGTAGAGTGGTTTAATCTCATGTGAGGTGACATTGATTAGTTACCTGGTCTAGTTCGCTGCATAAACACCTGTAACCGATGACAGCTGATACAAAGAGATCGGGAAGGGGCTTCGTCACTTTGCTTTGTATTCAAGTCTCATTTAGACCCTTTTAAAGGGATCTGACTTGGTATAGAGAATGCACGCCTGTGCATAAGTTAAATAAACACTGGGTTGGACGGTAGAGCGACGGTCTCGCTTCATGCAGGTCAGCGTTCAATCCCCGACCGTCCAAGTGGTTGGGCACCATTCCTTTCCCCCCGTCCAATCCCAAATCCTTATCCTGAATCGGGGGAACATTCCGCATGCGGCCAGAGTCATGTGACGCAGTAGGACGCATTCGCGCGCACCGCACCTTGTGTCCGGACACATTATATGTGAGTGGTGAGGCAGCTCGGCTGGACAAAACTGTGAACGTGGCGTCATGCTCATAACCTATCCCCTGATATCTTGGTAATCTCCGTGCCTTGATGACGCAGGTTGCACCATCCGGCGGATATGCTAATTGACGTGATATCGTACCTGAGGCCATCATTAGAAAAATGTCATTATCGTACATCTGTGTGGCTGCTCACAATATGGGTATTGTGTGGTACACTAGTTACCATCCACAGGGTATGGAGCCCACTACTAGATATGATAGATATGGAGCATGATAGATATGGATAGATAGCATGATATGGAGTCCAGTATTAATGCTCTCTGGAGGGATATGGAGGCCAACTCCCCCTTACAGGATGGGTATGGGATGCATATTAAATGAACTAATCTAAGCTGAACATCACATTACTGAAGGTCTGTGGTCTCCTCTGGTGAGTGGAGCTGGTCGGCCTCTGTGGTGGAGGCCGTGCCCAAACACCTCCACCTGGCCTTTGGCCCAGCAGGGAGGAGGAGGAGGAGGATGAGAAAGGTGGAACGGGAAATGTAGAAGACAACTAACGGAAAAGAAATGGAGAAGAGGGAGTAGGAAAAGGGAGAGGGGAAATGGAGGAAGTGAAAGAAAGGGAGGTAGAGAACAGAGAAGAATAGGAGAACTAGGAGGGAAAAAGGACAAGGAACAGGTGGTGTAAGAGGAGAAGACAAATGAGGAGAGGGAGGAACTATTCCTGTCGTGTGGTGGGTGGGGTGGGTGGGGTAGTGGGTGGGGTGGTGGGTGGGGTGGTGGGTGGGTGGGCAGCGGGGGAGGGAGCGTACCCAGGTGTGTGTGTGTGTGTGTGTGTGTGTGTGTGTGTGTGTGTGTGAAGGAGATGTGTCACACAAGAGGGGGGCTGCAGAGGGCTCTGTCATTCACGGCTCATTGACTTTACTGCTCTATTTTCTCACTTTATTTTTCGGTAAAGGTACAGTTGAAGGTGTTCGGTTTTTTACCCCCCCCCCCCACCTCCCCCCCTCCCCCCGCCCCCCTGTCCGCAGATAGAGGGCGATGTATGTGTCGTTCTAAAATAGGCCGTCTAACTCGCCAAGTAATTTTAATCGACAGAGACACTTTTGGCAAGCATAAGGGGCAGTCTGAATGA
Organism: Procambarus clarkii; assembly: GCF_040958095.1. Taxonomy (NCBI): domain Eukaryota; kingdom Metazoa; phylum Arthropoda; class Malacostraca; order Decapoda; family Cambaridae; genus Procambarus; species Procambarus clarkii. The sequence goes on along the minus strand of NC_091175.1, from coordinate 9,377,208 downwards.
CTTTGTAGTGTGAACAGATCCCGTCACACGATGCTCCCTTTTTTTATTGAGTTGAGACATGTATATCTTATTGAGTGTTGATAGTTCACTGTAGGGCGGTCAATTGGTGAGAGTCAATTATGTAATTCGGCATATTTAGTAATTACCTGTTTACATCTAATTATGCGAAGAAGCCTGAATGGTCCCCCAGGCATATATTCAACTGAAAACTCCACACCCCCAGAAGTGACTCGAACCCATACTGCCAGGAGCACTATGCAACTGGTGTACAGGAGGCCTTATAACCACTCGACCATCAGTGACTGTACAAAAAGAGGTGATAGCCGACGCTGTTTGAACCACCTCCCCGACGGCACTTTGATTGTAATCTTGGGCATGGTTGTTTTATCAACCTAATTATGTCTCTCTCTCTCTCTCTCTCTCTCTCTCTCTCTCTCTCTCTCTCTCTCTCTCTCTCTCTCTCTCTCTCTCTCTCTCTCTCTCAATCACGCATACATACAAATAGTTTCAAATGTAGATATGATAGAGCTCAAGAAGCTCAGGAATCTGTACACCAGTAGATTGACGGCTGAGAGGCGGGACCAAAGAGCCAAAGCTCACCCTCCGCAAGCACAACTAGGTGAGTACACACACACACACACACACACACACACACACACACACACACACACACACACACACACACACACTCACACCCATCCTCTCTATGCGTCTCATCTTTTATTCACTTCTTCAAATCTTCCTCCTCCTCACGAAACAAATTCCCCCTCACTATCTGCCCCCTCCCCCCTCCCCACCCACACACACACTCACAACTCCTTAACTATAAAGTAGCCGCCCGCCGCCGCCAGCGCCCCCTACAGGTAACAAAACGCCTGAGATACCTGCCTCTCTCCATCCTACCAACCCCCCCCCCCCCCCTTCTCCCAACGATATATAACGCAAAAATAGTTCAGTCCCCCTTCTTAACCGCCCCCAACCCACACAACGCTGAATGTTTGGATATGGCAGGGAAGTGTGGGTGGGTGGGTGAGGTCTTGATGGGTGAGGAGAGGGCGGACACCGGCTCCTAGAAGCATCTCATATTTTAGATTCTGTGCACATGAGTCGCTGGTTGAGACCTGCGTTGTCTTGTAAAGGCTCCGTCATCTGCTGCCACAGTGTGCTGGTGGCGGGTGTATAAGTAAGACTTGACCTGCGGGTTTTCGCCTCCACGGTGAAGAGACCTTGAAGGGTCAGTCTCTATATAAGTTTCCTGTGGTTTCAAATCCACCAAGTTTTAGGATCTTTGGGTCCGGTTCTCCTCGTCATTACAGCCGCCTTGTCTATTATCTTGTGCTATGTTTTGATGTATTTATCTTATTGGTTCCGTGATCTTCCTGTAATTCAGGAGACATGGTTCTATCACTCTCTTTATGGTTCTCTTTGCTATATGAACAAAGTCATATAACAATATATATATGATATATATATATTGAAGTCCTGCTGATTGGTTACCATTAGAATCTCCTCAAAACACTATTGTTTTTGTAGGCCTATTTATCTTCCATCGCCCCCCCCCCTCCTTCCCTGTTTAACGTTTATTTCCTTACTATCTGGTATCCTCTTGGAAATATTGCATCCTTTATTCCATCGTCAGTTTTGTCTCTGAAACGTCAATGATATGAGGATGCAGATCTACCGCCCGTTCTTGCAGTCCAACTGCTTGATTTGTTATGCCGTCCGTATTTGTGTTCGAAATTATTTTGCTAATTATTTCTACTGGAGTGTTTTGTTTCACCTTTCCTGCCCCTTCTTTTCATCTCCCCCCCCACCCCCACCCACCCATTCTCTCTCTCTCTCTTTCTCAAACAAAATTTATATTACGAAGCAATGAAACAATATTTTTAAATGTGTGCCACTGGGCCGAACCCCGACTGGCTCAGGACACTCTGGTGACCCCACTCCCGTTATGTGTCATCTATGAAAGCTGTGTGGGAGACTAGCACCAGGCGTTTGGCCTCACAAACCTGATATTATCTCTTTGATAAAGATACTACATTTGGGGTACCCGGAGGTACCCAAACTTCCCTACCCTCCCCCTTCCCCCCTCCGTGTCCCAACTCAGTGCCTACTCTCCCAATCTCCCTCTCTCTTCTCCTCCCCCCCCCCACCTCTCTCTCTCTTCCCTACCCAGTTCGATAAAGGCCTACTAATTACCCATCAGCTGCCCACGAAGTTGAATCGTTGATGGGAAAATTGAAGTTGATGACGTTAACTTCCAGATTAATGTGTCGGCGAGATTGTCGGTGCGTGTCTGAGTGCCAGGAGGGTGCCACGGAGTGCCATGAGGGTGCCACGGAGTGCCAGGGGATGTCACGACGTGCCAGGTGGTGCCACGACCTGCCAGGTGGTGTCACGACGTGTTAGAGGGATACCACGGAGTGCCAGGTGGTGCCACAGAGTGCCACGTGATGCCACGGAGTGCCAGGTGGTGTCACAGAGTGCCAGGTGGTGTCACGACCTGCCGGAGGGTGTCAGGTAGTGCCAAGGGAGTGACTGAAGCAAGGAAGTAAGCTGTCAGAGAGTCACGTGGCTGACAGGAGAGAGAAGGGAAGCAAATTAGGTAAGAAGGAAGATGAGCGTGACATGAACGATGACAAGATCAAAGATAAATGAAGAGAAGTGTGTGTAAAATGATTGATAAATGGTAAGCTGAAGAGATAATTACACAGACAGACAGACAGACGGTGACTAAGAGAGTTATCGAACACAATGTCGAAGAATGACAAAGAGACAGAGAAGTATTGAGAGGGGAAAAAGGTAATAAATGATTACATTTATTCTGCATCGTCAGCCACTAGTCCCACGGCTCTTGTTAATACTTCTAGTAGTTACTATTCTAGCTACTACTACTACTACTACTACATCTACTACTACTACATCTACTACTACATCTACTACGTGCAACTGTAAGAGTCGCTCAGCGTGCAGAAATCACACACCATCCAATTACTAACTAGATCGACCCTTCTTTCGACTTCTGACGAAGGGTTCGCGGGATAGTGAATGTCTTCGGCGGATGTTATCGTTCCCGGGGGCGCGGCGAGGCGCAGTGACGACCCGCGCGCACCTGTAATCTCACCAGACATCTTGATGAGCCGTGCTATCGAAAGCCAACGTCAGCAATTCATCACTGCAGTAACCAACACCACCCGCCCACCCATTTGATGAGTTGGCGGGAGAGAGAAACGAGGATACCTTCGGGTTAACAAGCTGTGTATACTCACTCATCATGATCATCACTCGAACTGGCGATTACAGATGTGTGTGGCGGGGGTGCAGCACCCCCTGCGTTCCCTCTTCTTTCCCCCTTTTTAGCTATGACGGTCCATGGACATGAGGGCACATCTGTCCATGGATTTGTGGCCGGAGTAATAGTCCAATTTTGTTTCTGTCCACTCTTGAAAATGACTCGAGAAGTACCTGAATCTTTCTCAATGTTGTCATCAGTGATCATTCTTCTTCCCATCGGCATATTACGGGAGTGTGAAGACGGGTGATATTACTGGACCACTTGTGATAGAATTGGCTTCGATGGCTTCCTGAAGTATGTGGCTTCCTGCACCTTCTGGCTTCTTGAAGCTTGTGGCTTCCTGAAGCTTAATCCAGAGGCTTATCAGTTAGACATGACTGTACACTCAATATTGCTGGATAAATGCAAATTAACCAGAATGATATTAAACAATTTTAAAATGATTCAAGTTAGATTAGTTGTGGATCGTCATCAGCTCATCGAGACTACAAAGTAAACAATAATGAATCAGTTACACGAAATCACGAATACAGACAAGGAGTGATTACCTAACAGCAGCATATCATATTAATTACAACATGTTAATAATCATTAATTACAACAATTATTATCAATTACAACATATTAATTATATACAAGAGCAACTTTAAATACATATCCTGGTATTCTGGTGTTCTTCGCTTCGCAAAGAAATAAAGCGTGAAGAAATAAAAGAAATAAAACATGAAAAACACTGACGTGTAAATATGGCCTGAGTGTGAAAGGACCAATATTTACAGCTCCACTGACTCATGCTGGAGTAATCCACACACTAGAAGGTGAAGGGACGACGACGTTTCGGTCCGTCCTGGACCATTCTCAAGTCGATTGAGAATGGTCCAGAACGGACCGAAACGTCGTCGTCCCTTCATTTTCTTCTGTGTGGATTGGTCAACATACTTCAGCCACGTTATTGTGACTCATCGCCTGGATGCTGGAGTAGCTAGCTAGGGCAGCTGCCATTTGCCAAGTGGCAGAGAGACAATGTTAGTGTTTCCAAACACTTCCACGTTGGGAGCCTTTTCAAGCGTGAGTTACACACATGAATAAATGAGTGTGGGAGGTGGATATCAATACCAGCTGCCTCGTATGACCCAATAAGTCTTCTTCTAGAATGGCGTTTATTCCTCTATTCTGAATCCATGGGGGATAATTACCTACCACTTGACCCCTTAAGTTAACCCTTGAGCTTTCGTCCAATTTCTTCTGAATATACTTAAACTAATCCTAAAGTTATAAATTCCTCCACAAATGATTCATCAGTATTCCTGAGGACGCTGAGGAAAGGTCACGAGCCCATAAACAGCTTTCGAAAGCAAGCGTGCCCAAGGTGAGGCTAGGTTCTTGAGTGATAACATCTGTTCAGCCTCACGGGACAACTTTGACCCAACGCCATACCCTCACCTGACACCCCGCTAGGCACCACATTAAATTCCATTCACTTGGGCTGTAGGAAACTCGAACTGTGAACCCCTCACGCGTGTAAAGTCGAAGCTCTATCGACCGAGTTGTAATGAATGGGTATAGGGACTTGCTAGCGCCTAAGGTTCCACGGTTAGAGTACGCACTGTGACGAATGTGGGTGAACTCATCCTGTGTTCACTCACAGGATGAGTGACGCTGCCCAGTACTGTCAATATGACGGGTATGTTCACTCACAGGATGAGTGACGCTGCCCAATACTTTTACTGTGGCGGGTATGTTCACTCACAGGATGAGTGACGGTGCCCAATACTGTCACTGTGGCGGGTATGTTCACTCACAGGATGAGTGACGGTGCCCAATACTGTCACTGTGGCGGGTATGTTCACTCACAGGATGAGTGACGGTGCCCAGTACTGTCAATATGACGGGTATGTTCACTCACAGGATGAGTGACGCTGCCCAATACTGTCACTGTGACGGGTTTGGTCACTCACAGGATGAGTGACGCTGCTTATAGCTACACCAGGTACTCCGCGCAGCGTCCGGCATCTCCGTGACAAACTTTACCACTTTCATCAGCTGTAGAATTTTTCAACGCACTGTTTAAGTTCGTTGCTTGAATGTTTATCCTCTCGGTGCATTAGCAGCTTGAGGCTAACGTCTCCACTCTCTCTCTTCAAGTGCGTTATCAATCCATACATTTCTTAGCTTCCCGCTGGGTGAATGGCCAATAATGTACGCGTCCAAGTTCTCTAATTTATCTCTTTCTCTCTCTCTCTGCTCGAATGCAATTTTGCGGGCCAAAATATGGGGTGATACACGCAAGCAGGCAAGTGGTAGGGTAAGATGTGTCAGCTGTGCTTGAAGCCCGCCCAGAAGTCAGCCCACTATTTCCATAGCTCGGTATCTATATATTATATGTGTGACGCAATTCTGGTACAACACAGCTGGCCAAAGACTATCTTTACCCTCGTGGGAACAGACTATATACTCGGGAAGTGACGGTGTATATAGCGCCTGGGATTGTACCCCAAAGTGGGTAGAGAATATACACAGGGGGAGGTATATTCCTACTTAGTTTTTATGATAAGAGTCACGGAGATACTGCAGGAAAGAGGTGGTTGGGATGACTGTGTCTATCTGGATCTAAAAAGAAGCCTTTTGATAGAGTCCCACACAAGAGGCTGGTCTGGAAACATGCTGGAGGGGTGACAGGAAGACTTCTGACGTGAATGAAAAATTTTTTGACAGACAGATGAGGGCGGTAATCAGAGACAATGTATCTGACTGGAGGAGTGTCACTAGCGGAGTACCACAAGGTTCAGTTCTTGCACCAGTAATGTTCATCGTCTACATAAACGATCTACCACAAACAATACAGAATTATATGAACATGTTTGCGGCTGATGCTAAGATACTGGATAAGATAGGAGACGATTGTAATGCCCTTCAAATTGTTCTATATAAAATAAGTGCTTGGAGTAACAAGTGGCAAATGGAATTCAATGTGGATAAATGCTGTGTTATGGAATGTGGCTTCGGAGAAAATAGATCACACACAACTTATAAATTATGTGGAATGGAATTACAGAACTCTAATAAAAAACGAGACCTGGGAGTGGTTTTGGATAGTAAGTTGTCGCCAGAGGAACACATAAAGAACATTGTGAGAGGAGCGGATGTGTCGCTTTCCAACTTCAGACTTGCTGTTAATTATATGGATGGTGAAATACTAAAGAAACTGTTCGTGAGTTTTGTGAGACCAAAATTGGAATATGCAGCAGTTGTATGGTGCCCAAATCTCAAGAAACACATAAAGAAACTGGAAAAGGTGCAGCGACGTGCTACAAAATGGCTTTCGGAACTGAAAAACAAGAGTTACGAGGAGAGACTAAAGGCGTTAAACATGCCAAAACTAGAAGATAGAAGAGAGGTGATATGATCACCACTTACAAAATAATAAGAGAAATCGACCAAATTACAGAGATAAATTCCTGAAACCAGCAACTTCACGAACAAGAGGACACAGATTCAAGCTTAGAAAACAGATGTGTCGAAAAAATATTAGAATATTTTTTTTTTTGGCAAACAAAATGGTAGACGGTTGGAACAAACTAAGTGAGAAGGTGGTGGAAGCCAAAACCATCAGTTGTTTCAAAGCGATATACGACAAAGAGTACTGGGAAGACGGGACACCACGAGCGTAGCTCTCATCTTGTAACTACACTTAGGTAATTACACACACATTTCTGTCAGATTGGTCTGACATAATTGGTATACAAGGTCCTGAACGATTCCTTACACAAGTTTCTAAAGACAGTTCTTATTTTGGCGAGGCCTGGTCGACGACCGGGCCGCGGGGACGCTAAGCCCCGGAAGCACCTCAAGGTAACGAAGCACCTCAAGGTAACGAAGCACCTCAAGGTAACTCTAGCATATGCTGCTGATGATATCCATTTGATGTGGGCTTCTGGGGACAGGTTCGGTGTGATATCAACCTTCAGATCTTTCTCTCTATTTGACTCTTGCAGGATTTCACCTCCCAGATGGTACCTTGTGTTCGGCCTCCTGCTCCCTTCGCCAAATTTCATTACTTTACACTTTCTTGAGTTAAACTTTAGCAGCCATTTTCTACACCATTCCTCCAGTTTATCCAGGTCGTCCTGTAGTCTCTGTCTATCTTCATCCGTCTTGATTCTTCTCATAATTTTTGCATCATCAGCAAACATTGAGAAGAATGAGTCTATACCCACCGGAAGATCGTATACATATATTAGAAACAGGATGGGTCCAAGTACAGTGCCCTGTGGAACCCCGCTGGTGACATCTCGCCACTCTGATGTCTCCCCCCTCACAGTTACTCGCTGTTTCCTGTTGCTTAGATACTCCCTTATCCACTGGAGCACCTTACCTTTCACTCCTGCCTGGTTCTTCAACTAGTGTAGCAGCCTTTTATGGGGTAGTACTCACCTAGTTGTGCTTGCGGGGGTTGAGCTCTGGCTCTTTGGTAGTACTCACCTAGTTGTTCTCACCTAGTTGTGCTTGCGGGGGATGAGCTCTGGCTCTTTGGTAGTACTCACCTAGTTGTTCTCACCTAGTTGTGTTTACCCAGTTGTGCTTGCGTGGGATGAGCTCTGGCTCTTTGGTAGTACTCACCTAGTTGTTCTCACCTAGTTGTGTTCACCCAGTTGTGCTTGCGGGGGTTGAGCTCTGGCTCTTTGGTAGTACTCACCTAGTTGTTCTCACCTAGTTGTGCTTGCGGGGGTGGGGCTGTGGCTCTTCGGTCGGCACTATACCACCCAGACGTCATGTGAGGCCTGGGTGGTGGTGGTGGTGGGAGGGGGATTGAGAGAGGGATGGGGTGCGGAGGTGATAGATGGAAGGGGGATGGTAGTGGTGGTTTTTGTAAGAAGGGGATGGGATGGTGATGAGGGTGGGATAGGTGATGGTGATGGTGGTAGTGGTGGTGATAAGGTTAGGAGATGTTAGTAGCGGTGGTGGTGGTGCTTACCTATCAGTGCCTTCAGCAGGGTGTGGTCTAGCTCCTTATGCCCCCCGCCTACAACCCTTACTGTATCTGTTTTAGCTTATCTTTCCTTAGGTTTGAATTCTTTATCGAAACTGCCCATAAACCTGTTACTGGAGTTGGCTTCCACTACTTCCTCTTTGAGTGCATTCCACTTATTGACAAACCCGCCAAGACGTAGAAGTCAATCAGGACATTTCTTCGACTCACTTTCCAGCTTCCATCAATGTCTTCTTCTGTTTTCTCTCTCTTTTTAAGGAGACAGTCCTCCACCTCCCTCTGTACCCCTCCTCCCATAGAATCTGATATCCCTTGAGAGATATCTCAATGGTATCTCAATAATATATCTTAAAATCATGTGACCAATTTACCAGGCAACAATGGGTCAACCTATTGGCATGTGGGGAAGAGGTAGGGGATGGAGTGCATAAGAAGCAACAGCAGGAGGAAGCATCGGGCAGGAGAAATTATGTGTACCTGTGTTTTGAGGACACATGGCACCCCTGGACACACGGATACATATATGGTGGTGTGGGGGGAGGGGGAGGGGGGGGGAGGCCGGCCTGCCTGTGGTGACAGGCTATATCTAGGCTTATATTCATTAATAGTCAACCCAGGTAAAGTTAATATCACAGGTGTGTGTGTGTGTGTGTGTGTGTGTGTGTGTGTGTGTGTGTGTGTGTGTGTGTGTGTGTATCTGCATTCTCGCTTCTACAACCCACCTCCGTCCAACTGCCGCCATTATTGGTTACCACCATCACCACCACCACCACCACCACCACCACCACCACCACCACCAGCATCACTGAACCACTACCCACTGGCAACCACCTACACCCCCACCACCAGCCTCCTGCAACCACAGATGCACTCACCAGTACAACCCACCCACACCAGTACACCCTACACACACACACACACACACACACACACACACACACACACACACACACACACACACACACACATACACACACACACACACACACACACACACACACACACACACACACACACACACACTACAGTTCTCCCGACAGTTTATTCTCATCTAAATCTGAAGCTGGTGACACCTCGCCCACTCACAACTGCATGTCTGCCAATTAAAGTCTCCGACCTGCTCACTAAACCTCTCCTCATCTCTCTCCATCGTTCCTGAGAACCTCTACTCGTTATCAAGGCTAAAATTGGACAAGGAACAGAACGTCGACGTCATTGTGGGAAAAACGTCAAGATGTGACGTGGGGGAGAGGGTTGGGGGTCGACGTTAATAGTAGATGATGTCTCTGGAGGTAGATGATGTCTCTGGGGGTAGATGATGTCTCTGGTGGTAGATGACGCCTCTGGGGGGTAGATGATGGCGTCTGTAATAGAAGATGACGTCTCAAATAGTAGATATGACGACTCGTCCAAAATTTCTGTACTTTCTTTACAGTACTTTTCTGTACTGTGCAAATTTTTGGGACTTGAGCAACGGGATGGCGAGCCTGCCTTCCCCCCAGTCCTTGGGGGGGCCCTAACCCGTTCCAATGATCGTCTTGTTATTGTGCTAAAGAAGTTATTTCCAAATCAGTGTTTTCCGTCATCTCCCTAGATCTACCTTCTAGAGATATCTTTTCTAGATATCTCCCTTCTAGATCTCTTGGACCTCCCCTAACCCCCCTCCCCTTTTGGGCTTAATTCTCCTGTTTCACCAACTGACACGACCTTTGACTGTCAGTTGATGAGAGGAAATCTTTAATCTCCACTCCCCCCAGCAAAAGGGAGCCGGTCGACCGAGCGGACAGCACGCTGGACTTGTGATCCTGTGGTCCTGGGTTCGATCCCAGGCGCCGGCGAGAAACAATGGGCAGAGTTTCTTTCACCCTATGCCCCTGTTACCTAGCAGTAAAATAGGTACCTGGGTGTTAGTCGGCTGTCACGGGCTGCTTCCTGGGGGTGGAGGCCTGGTCGAGGACCGGGCCGCGGGGACACTAAAAAGCTCCGAAATCATCTCAAGATAACCTCAAGATAGCATACGCACCTTGGCCTACCCTCTTACGTAGGCCTCCAGACTTCTGCATACGCCTCCCCCCTCATCCTTCCATTCTGTCCTGGCCCCCAGGGGGCGTCCTGCAGGGCCCCAGGGGCGAATATTGCAAAAACCAAACATTGATGATTGATGAAGATTAAGCCACCCAAAAGGTGGCACGGGCATGAATAGCCCGTAAGTGGTGGCCCTTATGAGCCATTACCAACATCAAGAGCTGATACTGGAGATCTGTGGAGGTGCGACTGCACCCTGCGTGACGGGAGATGTCTCCCGTGTAAACCAAACAGAAAATGGGTTCTCTTATTTCATTAAGATAGCTTAGGATAGGATAGGTTGGACTTTTCTTAACGCAAACCCGGCAAGACTAATACGTCTCGCTTTGTACGTTACGGTCACGTCCCCTCAACGTGTACAAAAGTACAACTAAAGTACTATGAAAAGAGCGAAACAACTCGCAGATACCCACGTTTTCTATACGTCGGTTGAGTGAGGTTAGGTTAGGTTGTTTGGTACGGCTTTAATTACGTTAGCACTCCGCATTCTGCACGTTGGGGGCAACTCAAGAGGACGGGCTGCTGGTGACAGGCACCCGGTGGAGCTGTCAGGGAGGGGGGGGCGGGGGGGCGGGGGGGGGGGGCCTGGCACTCCTGACACCTCGACTCATGTGTCGTGATCCACAGCTTTATAAATGTATCCCCAGCCATGGCATCCGGGTACCAAAAATACAACAGGTGCTTCGTTTTCTATCTTGCGTTGCTGAAGCGCGTATTTGATGGGCTTTTGTTTTTATGTGTGTGTGTGTGTGTGTGTGTGTGTGTGTGTGTGTGTGTGTGTGTGTGTGTGTGTGTGTGTGTGTGTGTGAGTGTGTGTGTGTGGGTGTGTGTGTGTGTCTTTCTCTCTTGCTTGTTCTCAATTATATCTAAAGGGGGGATATTAATTATATATTATATAAGGGGGGATATATTCTTAATAAAACCGCGTTGTAAACGATTTGTGGCGTTCAAATGGCTGAGTGAAAGGCTCGTTTGAAGCGAACACTCATGTACGATCAGGAGGCTGTGTATGGCGGGTGTTTAGCGGGTGTATAGCGGGTATTTAGCGAGTATTTGGCGGGTAAAATGACTGGCGATCAGCGGAAGGAAACCTGTCGCAGGAATCATGTAGAATTTCCAAGGCGGATGCGGCCCGCGTGTGCGGTCTGGCGCGCTGCCTACCAGTTCATGTTCTGACCTGGGGGAGGCAGAGCATCGGTAGTTTCGGTTCGTTAGTGTGAGGAAGGGCTAGACACAACAGTCACGTTGAACGAGAGTTCTCTTATTGTGCGAACTTGACTTGGAATGATATTTACTCAAGCGGGCTCTTGTGCGTATACACACACACACCCACACACACACACACACACACCCACACACTCACACACACACACACACACACACACACACACACACACACACACACACACACACACACACTCACACACACACCCACACACACACTCACACACACACCCACACACTCACACACACACACACCCACACACACACACACACACACACCCACACACACACACACACACACACACACACACACACACACACACTCACACACACACACACACACACCCACACTCACACACACACACACACACACACACACACACACTCACACACACACACACACACACACACACACACACACACACACACACACACCTCACAGTGTTGTGACGGGTGTGTCACTACATAGTATAGCCAAGTGTACCCACATCACATAAACTGCTGCCGTCAAGCCCCTGTTGTTGTTGTTGTTGTTGTCATAGATTCAACTACTCGGAACAAGTTCCAAGTATCACGGGCTATGGTGAGCCCGTAGTGGACTTACCTGCCACAGGAGCGGTGTGTGTGTGTCAAGCCCCTGTACACCGGTGTTAATGTACTCCTAACACTCAGAGAGAGAGAGAGAGAGAGAGAGAGAGAGAGAGAGAGAGAGAGAGAGAGAGAGAGAGAGAGAGAGAGAGAGAGAGAGAGGACCTATAGTCAAATATTATTGATCTATCTCTTAACACGTTCGTCATATATATATATATATATATATATATATATATATATATATATATATATATATATATATATATATATATATATATATATATATATATACCTTTCGACTCCTTTTCTTTCTCTATATAGTTACATATTTCCCACCTCGCTCAAAGGCTTCATCGAGTGAACAAATCCACAAGGGCCGTGCCTAAGGTTCGAACTCATCACGGCCCTTGTGGATTTATCCATTCGATACATCACACTATTGTGATTTCTGTGTGAAATTTATGGAGCAGACATGCAGCTATGTTAACACCGGTAGCAAATGTGTAGACGAGATGATTCCTGCCTTCAAGCATCCCGCGAGAGCAGCTTAGCTCCCAGAATATTACCTGCTACCCACATTACAAATGCCACCTTTAATATATCATTAGCGTTACGAGACCTCGTTAGACGCTTATTACAGCTTCGCTCGCTGTGAGGCTACGAACGAGAGTACACACACACACATGATGCAAATGATAACATACGATGCAAATGATAACATACGATGCAAATGATAAAATTTAAAGCAGGCACTCGGGTGGGGGGGGGGGGGTTTAATATATATTTATGAACGTGTTTAATACCTTTTAATACCTGGTGTATATCTATAAGTGGGGATTTAAATACCCTTAAGGGGGGATTCCTCTGATATATGCGGGGATTGTCAAAAGGGGGAGGGGGAGGGGGAATACTCTATTATCTATGATATACACTTGCTATTCACAGTGATTATTATTTACAATCTCAGGACCGCGTCAACATTCTTAAGAATGTTGACCTGAGAGGGTAGTGAAGTCTGGGTGGGTTAACACAGGTTCTCATTCTCATGTTATAATGTCATTCTCATCCTGTTACCAGAGTTAAAGCCACAATGGATCGAGGATTTTACGTGCAGAGAATATCATCCTACAGGTCTCAGTTGGTGGTCCAGTGGTGGTCTCTCTCTCTCTCTCTCTCTCTCTCTCTCTCTCTCTCTCTCTCTCTCTCTCTCTCTCTCTCTCTCTCTCTAGTGTGTGTATACATGCTCCATGGCGATTCTAGTGTGTGTGTGTGTATACATGTTCCAAGGCTACTCAGACTAGTGTGTAGAATACATTATGAAGGACCAGACAGCTAAATTTACGTATACTATGCTGGGTATACTTTCACTGTCACCGTGGCGGTAGACCAAGAGGGTGGTGGAGGAGCCGTCAGTTGACACCAGGTAAACTGAAGCCTAAACTGAAGCTCTTCTTCTGAGCTTCATCTTGGCCAGCCCCTTCGATGTCAACGTTCCTGTCAGCGGCGTTGATGCTCTACCGTCCCACAGACTGACAGACAGATGCATGAACACGTTGTTGTTGTTGTTTAAGATTCGCTACTTGGAACAAAAAGTTCCAAGTAGCACGGGCTATGGTGAGCCCGTTGTGGACTTAGCTGGCACAGGAGCGGGGGTTGTGGCATGAACACGTGTTCCACCTGTTATATACACCCCACACACCTGCTATATACACCCCACACACCTGTTATGTACACACCCCCACACACCTGTTGACTATACGGTATACTTCCGCCCCCAACCAGTGCCGTCACCGCCCCCAACCAGTGCCGTCACCGCCCCCAACCAGTGCCGTCACCGCCCCCAACCAGTGCCGTCACCGCCCCTAACCTCCTTCGTCCTGGAGAGGGAAAAACCTCAGAACAACACCTAACACATTGCTCCTGAGAATAAATGAAGGTGAAAGGAATTTCAGCGAGCAAATGAAAAGATGATGGTCAAATCCACAAGGGCCGTGACGAGGATTCGAACCTGCGTCCGGGAGCATCCCAGATACTGCCTTAATCGACTGAGCTACTGTGTGGGTGTGTATATATCGACTGTGTCTGGGATGCTCCCGGACGCAGGTTCGAATCCTCGTCACGGCCCTTGTGGATTTGTTCATTTGATGCATCACGTTAGTGTGATCTCTGTGTGTGAAGATGATGGTGTTGGTGGTGAGTGAGGGGGAAGTAGGGGAACATGACTGCTTTAAGACAGAGATTCAATTCAAGTCATGTAGCCATAACATAAAGATCTGATATATAAGGATCGGGTGGTGACAATAGGCCGACCTATTCAGGGTCCTCAGGATACCCAGTTCGAGTCCAGGAAGGAGTCATCACCAGGTTTTCTCCTCCACCAAACTCGTGTGGTCCACTCTGCCAAGTCGTTTTGCAAATCTTTTCTTTTATTAAATCTGGGGAATTTGTCAAGGGATCTGGAGGCCTTCAACCTTTTGTAAGGTTAGAGAGCCACGACGCACTCTCCGCAAAGCTTTTTTTGTGTTTAAATCATTAAATTAGCTATTGAATAATATTTAATATATATATATATATATATATATATATATATATATATATATATATATATATATATATATATTAAATATATATATATATATATATATATATATATATATATATATTAAATATATATATATATATATATATATATATATATATATATATATATATATATATATATATATATATATATAGCCAGACGTATTTATTGTAAACTCCTAATGAAGCAATCATCATTTCATCAGTCTTAGCTCTAGCTATTATGAGAATTATAACCTTGATTTAATATATTGAGTCATCATATAATTCATCATAGATTCATTATTGGAATCACTCACCACAGAGTCATTATAGAATTATCCCGCCCGTTGATCCATTGCAAACTGACTCATCATAGATCCAGTATCAAATGTCTCATTACACACATTCATGACAGACTCATCACTGAGTCTTCACAGATCCATTCCTCGAACGAATCACTCACGTACATGATCACCAAACAGAGCACCGCTTCTCGCCACCATCACCACCACCATTGATATGACAAAGAGTGCTGGGAAGACGGGACACCACGAGCGTAGCTCTCATCCTGTAACTACACTTAGGTAATTACACTTAGGTAATTACCAGCACACCACCACCACCACCACCACCAGCTCACCAACACTACCACCACCAGCTCACCACCACCACCACCACCAGCTCACCAACCGGTTAATTAGCTTCGCCGTGTATAAAAAAAACCACCACCTCAGTATTCACCCGAGTGAGGAGTTCAATATTAAAGAGGCCCGACATTCACCTAAGGAGATACACATGACAAGTGATTTGTTCAACGACAGGCTCGTTTACCAGCGGTCGTTCCGCGTCGCGACGAATCGAAGCCATCTTTCAAGCCCTGAGATGTAATGACTGATTGATGAGCACGAGTGTACAGGTCACACTCGAGGAGTAGGTCACACTTGAGCAGTTGCTGACCACGATGAAGCAAGGCAAAGGGGAAGGGGGGGGAACCAACTGTATATAGAGCGTCAACTTACTCTATATATACACCCTTGTGACTATACATAGTGTGTATGACAGATCGCCCCGCTCCTTACTGACAGGTGTGTGATCACAGTGACAAGAGAGAGAAGTCATCTGTTAGCCTTCCAACCCGTTCTCGCAAATTTAATAAGTCAATATTGACTTATTAAATATGTGCATAGGTGACATACTTAACATAATAGATACCCTTAAAAAGATTCATAGAAAACACCGACCTTACCTAACCTACTTAGTATGTTAAGATTCAGCCTTCAGCACTTGGGTCTTCACCTCCAGCGCTCCTCAGTTCTGTGGAGGTGCTGGGTGGGTTGGGTTTCAGCTACTGAGCCCCGGTTTTATTGAGGGGGGACTGTAATTCCGTTAATATCAATGTTGTCTTTGCGGTTATCTTATCACATTTTTTTTTTGGATACTGTGTTTTAAGTGTCCTTTAAAAACATCACTTTTTAACTCACTAGATTTGTCACTTCTTGAGTTGTGAATGTTCTTCCTGACGTCTCAATTATTTGTGTCTCTAAATTTAATCGATTTAAGTTTTTTGATTCTGCAGATATCCCTAAGAATCTTGGATATCGCTCACATGTCCCCCACTGCCCTGTACGGGTATTTAACAAATGTTAACGAGTAACATTTGCTTGTTTTGTTTATACACTTGTACTTCAGAGGTTATTCTATCATGAACCATCTACTCTGATACGGAAAACTGTCTTCCCTTCATCTTATATGGCTTCTGAAGTCTAGCTTCCGCTGTTATCTTCATATATTCCCCTAGTGCGTGTGCCCCTTGTGTTAAATAGTCTGTCTTTACCTACCCTATCAATTCCTCTGAGAATCTTGTATGTGGTGATCATGTCCCCTTTAACTCTTCTGTCTCCCAGTGACGTGAGGTTTAATTCCCGTAGCCTCTCCTCGTAGCTCATACCCCTCAGTTCGGGTACTAGTCTGGTGGCAAACCTTTGAATCTTTTGCACTTTAGTCTTATGCTTGACAAGATATGGACTCCATGCTGGAGCCGCATACTCCAGGATTGGTCTGACATATGTGGTATACAAAGTTCTGAATGATTCCTTACACAAGGTTCTAAAGGCCGTTCTTATGTTGGCCAACCGGGCATATGCCGCTGATGTTATCCTCTTGATATGAGCTTCAGGGACACAGATCTGAGGTGAAATCAACCCCCAGGTCTTTCTCTCTCTCTTTGATTCTTAAAGTATTTCATCTCCCAAATGATACCTTGTATCTGGTCTCCTGCTCCCTACACCTATCTTTATTACATTACATTTGCTCGGGTTAAATTCAAACAACCATTTGCTCGACCATTCCTGCAGCTTGCCCAGGATTCCAGGACATGTGTGTGTGTGTACTCACCTAATTGTGCTTGCGGGGGTTGAGCTCTGGCTCTTTGGTCCCGCCTCAGGTCCCGCCTGTGTGTGTGTGTGTGTGTGTGTGTGTGTGTGTGTGTGTTTGTGTGTGTGTGTGTGTGTGTGTGTGTGTGTGTGTGTGTGTGTGTGTGTGTGTGTGTTTGTGTGTGTGTGTGTGTGTGTGTGTGTGTGTGTGTGTGTGTGTGTGTGTGTGTGTGTGTGTGTGTGTGCGCGCCTGAGTGTGTGCCTGCGTGTGCGCGCGCGCATGTGTGTGTTTGGGGCCCCCATTATGTGGGCGTCCCGCTAGTTTATTTACGCTACGCTATATATATACACACTCTACATAAGCGTCCGGAAGACTATTTTCAGTTGGGCAGAGGGAAGAGCTTTGTGGGGAGGGTAAAGGTGGGGGGGGGTTGGGAGGACGCGGAGGGGGTGGGGTGAGGGGACTCAAGAGGGGAAACCCAGTAAGCCCCCCAAATAAATGGTCCTCAAACCGCTGGAGTTTTAGGAGGGCACCGCTCCTGTGCCAGGTAAGTTACGGGCTCACCATAGCCCGTGCTACTTGGAACTTGTTCCGAGTAGCTGAATCTATAACGACAACAACAGCTGGAGTTTTATCTCACGTGTCAACACACATCACCGATTCATTGGAGTATACAAGCGATGTTTTATCACGACTTGAAACCATTGGAGAGTTGTGAATGAGAGAGAGAGAGAGAGAGAGAGAGAGAGAGAGAGAGAGAGAGAGAGAGAGAGAGAGAGAGAGAGAGAGAGAGAGAGAGAGAGAGAGAGAGAGAGGGAGAGAGAGAGAGAGAGAGAGAGAGAGGTTACCGATGCATCTATTTTATTATCTATAAAAGTGAATGTCGGTGTGTCTGTGTGTCCTAGGCTGGAGGCCAGATAGTATCATCCAACTTTTCACTGTGATTGCTGTGGGGTATGTGTCAAACATGGCTGTTGCCAGGTTTGACACAAAGAACAGCGTGCCATGGTCGCATACGGAAATCCCAAGATGACTTTGGCACTTGCCACTGGCTACATCTGGCTGCATAATTTGAAAAACAAGCCTTTAAAACTAACTTATTATGGTATTGTATAGCATTGTACACTGATCTCGGAAAAATTTACAGAATGTACTTTGCCAATGATGAAAAAGACGTAACCAGTGAAGTCATGTTTTTGTCCGAATTCAATGTTTTTGTTTTGTGTGACCGGCTTCCATAAGGGAAAAGAATAGGAGGGGTGAGAGAGAGAGAGTAGTGAGGAGGGGAGGGAATTATCAGGGGTAAGCGACAAGCCATTACGACTATATAGCACTTGGAAGGGATCAGGATAAGGATTTGGGATGGGATGGGACGGGGGTGAAAGGAATAGTGCTCAACCACTTGTGGACGGTCGGGGATTGAACGCCGACCTGCATGAAGCAAGACCGTCTTTCTATACCGTCCAGCCCAAGTAGTTGGAGTAATAGTGTAGAGCATCTGGCTATAAAGGCTCGTATTACCCTAATTCCACACGGGCTCACCATAGCCCGTGCTACATTGGACACTTCGTTCTGAGTGGCTAAATCTAAATCAACATAATTCCACACAATTCATATTTAGATCCTCTTGAAAGCGATCTATGTCTACTGAACAGGTCATTCTAACAACTCCGTTGCAATTGAAATTGAAATTGAAATAAGTTTATTGAGGTAAAATACACACAAAGGGATGAGGTAGCTCAAGCTATTCTCACCCCGTTCAGTACATCGTGTTAATACATACATAGACACACATCACAAACAATAAACATATTACCAAACATTCTGAGAGGTAAACATATAATTTCCTCCTTTACACAAGTAGTTGCAATTGAAGGGTTATCTTGAGGTTATCTTGAGATGATTTCGGGGCTTTTTAGTGTCCCCGCGGCCCGGTCCTCGACCAGGCCTCCACCCCCAGGAAGCAGCCCGTGACAGCTGACTAACACCCAGGTACCTATTTTACTGCTAGGTAACAGGGGCATAGGGTGATAGAAACTCTGCCCATTGTTTCTCGCCGGCGCCCGGGATCGAACCCGGGACCACAGGATCACAAGTCCAGTGTGCTGTCCGCTCGGCCGACCGGCTCCCAGGTTGCTAGGGTTGTGTAACTACATTTTAAATGTGTATAGTAACAATTATCAGCTCAAGTTCACCAAATAACCTTTTTTTTCATATCTTCTTCCTCGTCTTTTTTCAATCCAAAAACTTTATGTATGAATATTCGTTCATTTTCATTATAACTGTATAATTATATAATAATTTTCATTATAACTGTATAATTATATAATAATTTTCATTATAACTGTATAATTATATAATAATTTTCATTATAACTGTATAATTATATAATAATTTTCATTATAACTGTATAATTATATAATAATTTTCATTATAACTGTATAATTATATAATAATTTTCATTATAACTGTATAATTATATAATAATTTTCATTATAACTGTATAATTATATATGCATAATTGTATAATTATTATTATTGATGTTTTTCTGTGTCATTATTATTTATTAACAAATTTATCATTATAATTGATTAATATTGTTTTTTATTTGTTATTGTTAGTCATTTTATTATTTATTTTTGGATTATTTTCATTATCTCGATAATTTATATAGTTTTAATTACATATTTTTTGTTAGTCACCTGCATGTTGCCTTTTGTTAGTCACCTGCATGTTGCATTTTGTTAGTCACCTGCATGTTGCCTTTTGTTAGTCACCTGCATGTTGTATTTTGTTAGTCACCTGCATGTTGCCTTTTGTTAGTCACCTGCATGTTGCCTTTTGTTAGTCACCTGCATGTTGCCTTTTGTTAGTCACCTGCATGTTGCCTTTTGTTAGTCACCTGCATATTAAATTATCACATTAGCATGTCAAACATTTATATACATGCTAACCTAAACAAATAAAACTGAATCTCATCAACTGACATACCATATGGAGTCTCCAGCCCCTGGGCCCTAAGATCGTTCACGTCTTTCTCAAAACATACCGAAGCTCTTCTTTATTGATACTTAAAGACTGTCTTGCCAACTTTAGTTGCACAAAACTTCCATCTGGATGAAGAGCCTCGGAGACTAATGGTAATCTGATGAGTGAAGAGTCGCATAAACCCTATTCATCTTCATATGCCATCATACTTAATTTTCCAAACCGTTTTTTTTTTCCGAAGCCCCTGGGCATATATATATGACGCAGGTATTCGTATTGCTCTGCTGCATTGATTAGCCTCTGTAGAGTACTCGATCAAACCACTACGCTAAATCCTTTGCAGCTATTTAACGAACGCAAATCGTTTCACGCTACTAATCGCCCGTTCGGGATTCGTTCCGATCATATTTTCTGGGCGACACGGAACCGTTGTGGGGGGATGATTGCCTTGCTTGAGACCATTATCGCCCGTCTCCGTCGCGACGGGAATGACAGGTAAGTTGGGAGGTAATTACTGCGTTTGATCTGTTACAGGTGACAAGCGTGTCGGAGCGTTCGCCCAGGTAGGGCGATAGAGATTGATTTATCTATATATGAAATACAAAAAACTTGTTCTGGCGTCTAAATGAGGGTTTAATCAACTTGTATATATATATATATATATATATATATATATTATATATATTCAGGTTTGCCTCACTGAGGCAGGGTTAGCGAGCTGTTCTCCTACATATTATGCAGTGGGGGCGGGGGGGGGGGGGGTGATTGTGCACTCAAATCACCTCAGTGACTGAGGTGATTGTACAGGGCTATATAACCAGCATATACATGCATTCTAGAGCTATAGAGAGGTGGTCAAGACTTCACAGTCTCGTGCTGAACAAGGGGGGATTCAATTTACTGTGCTGTACAATTTAGTGCACACCAAATTGGTTATGTTCAGTGTTGGTGGCCCACGTAATCCGCTTCTCATAAATGAGATTACAAAACAGTGTTTTCACTCCTTACAGGATGAACAGCCCCAGCGGGTTTTCTTCCTATTGGGGAGTGTTGTACATGCTGCTATGGCGGTGTGTCCACTCACAAGATGAGTGGCGCTGCCCAATACTGTCACTATGGCGGTGTGTCCACTCACAAGATGAGTGGCGCTGCCCAATACTGTCACTATGGCGGTGTGTCCACTCACAAGATGAGTGGCGCTGCCCAATACTGTCACTATGGCGGTGTGTCCACTCACAAGATGAGTGGCGCTGCCCAATAAACTCGCCCCTCGAGGCAAAATATAAATTTAGTGTTTTCATTGCGGGAAAAAAAAACATCTTTACGTCTGCGTTTTGATAGCATTTTTTGTCACGCTTTATTTTTTGTTTTAAGAGATATCATCCCATCTGTGTTCCTCTGCTTTAGTCTTAGCGGCACTACGGGCTCACCATAGCCCGTGCTACTTGGAAATTTGTTCCAGGTAGCGAATCTTTAACAACAACAACATCCTCTGCTTTGTAAGCCGTGTTCAACAGGATCGTATAATATCTGGGCCATTTTGAACACTGTTGTGTCATCTGGTTCAGTGAACTAACTTGTTTTACAACAGTTACAAAAAAAGAAAAAGCACTATTAATAGCAACAATAACAAAAATAATACTTTACCCAACTAACTTTTTTATGGTGGGATCTGTCAGGTAGAGAACATGTTCTTGGGTCAGTTGACCGACAAACTGGTTTATGATTTACACGACATTAAAGGTTACAATGTTTGTAAAAAGTCACTGACATCACTGCTGAGTCACTGACATCATTTCTGAGTCACTGACATCACTGCTGAGTCACTGACATCATTGCTGAGTCACTGACATCATTGCTGAGTCACTGACATCATTGCTGAGTCACTGACATCATTGCTGAGTCACTGACATCATTGCTGAGTCACTGACATCATTGCTGAGTCACTGACATCATTGCTGAGTCACTGACATCATTGCTGAGTCACTGACATCATTGCTGAGTCACTGATATCACTGCAACATATCGTAGAATTAGGATATTTAGTTGTGAAGGTAAAGTGACACACTTCATTGTGGGTTATCTACCAGGTAGATTATACGCCGTTGTGGGTTATCTACCAGGTAGATTATACGCCGTTGTGGGTTATCTACCAGGTAGATTATACGCCGTTGTGGTTTATCTACCTGGTAGATTATACGCCGTTGTGGGTTATCTACCAGGTAGATTATACAGCACTGTGGGTTATCTACCAGGTAGATTATACAGCACTGTGGGTTATCTACCTGGTAGATTATACAGCACTGTGGGTTACCTCTTCCCTCCTGCGTCACATTATCAACGTGAGCAGGGAGGCGACAGGCAGGTGCAGGGGGCCCTATGGGAGAGGTGGGATGGGAGAGAAAGGAGAGAGAGAGAGTGGGAGTAGTGAGAGTGGGACAGGGGGGCCGCATACCTGAGCACCTGCCGATCCCCTTCCTCCCCATAACCTTCCCTCTGACGTCCCTCACTCCATCCCAAAGGGGAGAGGGAGAGGACCCACTCTGGCACTCCAAGTGAAGGAAAAGTGTATTGTGAGGGGCCAAAGAGGGTGGAGAGGGAAGTTTAGCAGGTGGTCAGTGGAATGGGATCGAATCTATGTGTGTGATCCCTCTAGACTCCTCAGGTCAACCACCTGTGTGTGCCATAAAGCGAGTCCTGGGGCCAGACTCCGGCTCCTGGGCCAGGCATCTACCATTTTTTTTCCTTTTTGCCATGTATACTAAGCCTCTGTGTATACAAAATCCGAGGTTGAATAAAAGTGAATATAATTCAAGATGCTGATGACGATGCTGGGATGCTCCAAGATAAGAGTAGACCGCATCTACGACCACATTGAGAAACTCTCCAAGAGCAGACCACATCTACGACCACACTGAGAAACTCTCCAAGAGTAGACCACATCTACGACCACACTGAGAAACTCTCCAAGAGTAGACCACATCTACGACCACACTGAGAAACTCTCCAAGAGTAGACCACATCTACAGCTAATATCTACTCTCGCAATCATCTTGGTTCATCTACTTGGTTCATCGCAATTGGTTCATCTACTTTGAAATAGAATTAACATAAAAAGTGTCCCCCCCCCTCACATCATGTATAGTCCAATACCTTGCGTTGATATCGGGGTTCAACGTCCCCGCGGCCCGGTTCCTGACCAGGCAATACCCAACATGGTAGCAAGGCGTATACTCCCTAGCTCAGGTACCACTGTCACTCACAGGTATCCTGGTCACTCACATAGGAGGAGGACGGGGGGGGGGGAGGAAAGGGGTTAACCACTCAGCCTTGTCCCTTCAGATTCAATGGGAATAGGGCCTGATTCCCCACCTTACTGCTCTCAGGGAGCTGACCTCTTGCAACACTTCGTAAACACTGAATTCGTAATGGCAACACTGTCCGGTATCATTCTTGACTACGAAAACTTATAACTTCTTCAAGACTAACGATAGTAAACTTGTTTAAACTCTAATCCAAGCAAGGTCCCCCAGACGAATAAATCCCCAAGGGCCGTGATGGTGGCTCGAACTTACGTCCAGGATATCACGCTATCGCCGGTCGTCCACGTAACATTTAGTAGGTTATTCGTATCAAACAAAATCAATCGAAAAATATGCTGATAAGATTTAACCCACAATGTTAACGTGTATTTCAGTGCCGAGCGAAGGACAAAAAATAAGTTTTAATAACACTTACCACTGAGGTCCAGAGGCTGATGTGGTCGCATCTCGTAACACTGATCTGAAAAACTTACCATATAGCTGGATTAGCTGGAGATGTCCCCCCTGGAGACGGTCCTGAGATAGCAGCAGCATCCTCAGCCAAGCTTGCCCCAGCATCCCACGCTGAGGACGGAGAAAGTAGCACTCAAAACTGTCCAGGATATCATAACTCCCAATAAACATCACCGTATATCATATATAATTATTTACCCAACTTGCTTTAATAGTTTTGGGGTAACATTACATGTGCTTCAGGCTATGATTTATGGATATTAAAGACACTGAGGCGAGTTTAATTCATTTTGTGTATAGTAAAGAGTAACGATTAAGGGTATACTTAATTGAATATACTTATTATATAGTTATTGAAGAGTAGAATGCATTACAGTGATCCTGGGTCCTAGACAATGCATTTTACATATCAACACTGTTCTCAAAGGGTGCTATATATAGCGCCTTCTCGCTCACTGGCTTAGCGAAAAGGCGCTATAAGGCAGTGCCATTACATAGCATTTGAAAGCGATATTGGGACAAGGATCTGGGATAGGACGGAGAGAAAGAGCCGTGCCCATCCACATGGAGCACTGGGGATCAAACTTCGACCTGCAGGAAGCAAGGCCGCCGCTCCACCTGTAGGCTTGTGTGAGCGCATTTCAACCGTCGCTGCACGTGGAAATTACGTTTGTGAATCAGCCTGTAGCTTTTGAAACATGTACAAGTGATCGTGAAGAAACAGAAAAGACATGTTAACAGCATACAAGATACTGCGGGGGAACAGACTAGGTAGCCAAGAAGAAATGTAAGGAAATACTGCAAGAAATATTTATCGAAGCCACCTCCATCCACGACTCTTAAACCCCTGAGAAATTCGAACGTCAGAATAGTTGCAAATAGTTTATACGACAAAACCAGTATAGACGAGGCAGAGACAGCTATATAGAACTCACTTCCCCCCCCCATATAGGTCACAGATAGTTATAAGGGGACTCACGGTACTCCCTCAATAGTACTCTGGAGACCTAAGACAACACACACACACACACACACACACACACACACACACACACACACACACACACACACACACACACACACACACACACACACACACACACGTGCCAACAAGGGTAGAGGTACGTTCATGTGCCAGCTATAACCGAGTTAAGGTATGCTAGTCACGGCTGACTTGCCTGAGCTTCCGACGCTGAGCGCAGGAGGAACCAGACGTCACCGTAGCAATGGCCGTATGCTCAATTTAACCTGTCGGCAATAATGCAATATATATATAATTTATATTGCAAGGAGAGTTGGTACACAGTGTGTGGGTGAGGCAGTAATGATTCCCTCGTTTCTCTTATCGCATCTACTCTACGAAACTGTATGTGTGGAATTCAAGTCAATTATCTTTCTATCTGGTTCATTCCACTTGTGGCGACCCCTGACCCCTGACCCGTTCGTGTAGCATAGAATCCTCCAGTGGGGTTCAACCCTGGGGGGGGGGGGGAAGGGGAGATTTTGGAGCCCTGATTGGACGATTAGCTAACTGGATTAGGATGAGTTGTCACAAGTCATTAGTCGTGGACTGAGAATCAGTCTCAGTTGCCCAGTATACGTGTGTATATATATAAATATATATATAGTGAAAAAGAGCGGTTTTGTTTACTCAATTCGTTAAAATTAATGAATGTATCTTTGTGAGTTTGGGCTGAGCTTGGACGAGCAGGGCCAAGGGGATACGGGTTTGTTTTTACAGCCGTCCGTACAGAATGACCCTGTATTCGGACCATTCCCTGCAAGAAACCTGAAACGACTTTACATAAAGATTCCAATCGAATTTTAATGGAGATGTTAACTAACTTTACACACACGCTGAGGTTACTTTATCTCTTGACTCAACCGGCACAGATTGTGTGTGTAGATTCAGAATAATTTGTAATAAAAGTTCATGTCGTCTTCACTTCGAAACTGGAACAAAGTTTTCTGAGGAATTTGATCCCTTTTACTAGTATTTTTTAGCCCATTATTAAAAATAAATAAAAAAATGGCTTCAGAACACATTATATAATTTACAACTGTACTACGTCTGAAATTATGGCTCGAAACGTGCCTTTATTTTAGGTCACAGGTCTATAGGCCTACCTGTCTGTAGGCCTGTGTAAACAATAACTAACTCACCGTATGTAAACATCTAACTTAATTTTAGCCAGGCCTTAATATGCATAAACCTGCATTATTCAGCAATATTAATTACTATTTAACAATGTAACTTTATTCATTGAATAATTAGTAGATTCAACATGTTACTCTCATGTCAAATGGGTATGTCAAATATTTACTTATTGATGCAAAGGATTGTACTTATCTAGTTGTACTCACCTATTTGTGCTTGCGGGGGTTGAGCTTTGTCTCTTTGGTCCCGCCTCTCAACTGCCAATCAACTGGTGTTCAGGTTCCTGAGCCTATTGGGCTCTATCATATCTACATTTGAAACTGTGTATGGAGTCAGCCTCCACCACATCACTTCCTAATGCATTTCATTTACTAACTACTCCGACACTGAAAAAATTATTTCTAACGTCTCTGTGGCTCATTTGGGTACTCAGCTTCCATCTGTGTCCCCTTGTTCGTGTTCCACCCGTGCCGAAGAATTTGTTTTTGTCCACCCTGTCAATTCCCCTGAAAAATTTTTAGGTGGTTATCATGTCTCCCCTTTCTCTTCTGTTTTCCAGTGACGTGAGGTTCAGCTCCTTCAGCCTTTCCTCGTAACTCATACCTCTCAGTTCCGGGACAAGTCTGGTGGCATACCGCTGAATCTCCTCTAACTTTGTTTTATGTTTAACTAGATATGGAATCCAGGCAGGAGCTGCATATTCCAGGATTGGTCTGACATAAGTGGTATACAGGGCCCTGAACGATTCCTTACACAAATTTCTAAAGGCAGTTCTTATGTTGGCCAACCTAGCATATGCCGCTGATGATATCCTTTTGATATGGGCCTCTGGGGACAGGTTCGGTGTGACATCAACCCCCCAGATCTTTCTCTCTATTTGACTCTTGCAGGATTTCACCTCCCAGATGGTACCTTGTGTTCAGCCTTCTGCTCCCTTCGCCTAATTTCATTACCTTACACTTTCCAGAGATGAACTTTAGCAGATAAGTGTGTACTTCTACACACCTTCTTCACAGAGAACAGGGGCATGTTTATTACATTCTTATTTACAAATTCGAAAGATTAAATACAGGAGGGTATAATTTATCATTAGCAGTGAACCCACTTTCGATACCCGCCAGAACAAACCTGCCTTCCTAAATTTGGAACGGAACCGGTTGTGCGGATTTGTTGGTGTTGGCAACCGAAGGCAACTCGAAGGAAAACAATTGAATTCTACAGTCCACCAGTCATGACACTTACTCCGGCCTCGCTAACTCGACCCGGATTAGCTGTTTGGTCTTTCAACGACACCGAAATGCTAATTATTAGTTTGGAAGTAGAGTGTGGCTCTAATTATTAGTTTGGAAGTAGAGTGCGGCTCTAATTATTAGTTTGCAAATAGAGTGTGGCTCTAATTATTAGTTTGCAAGTAGAGTGCGGCTCTAATTATTAGTTTGCAAGTAGAGTGCGGCTCTAATTATTTGTTTGCAAATAGAGTGCGGCTCTAATTATTTGTTTGCAAGTAGAGCGCATTAAGAGACACATAGAGCGGCCGGGTTGAAAATCTTATTTTTACAGCTGATTTAATCTACGTATTAATTAAATTTTACAATTTATATTATATATGAATTAAATTGACAGATTAATTGTCTGTATATGTCGTATGTGATGCTATATTATATGGTATAGTTGAAGTACATTGTTACGCGTTGATTGGCACAGTATTTTGCGTTTAACTGGTATAGATATATTGCATCTACCAGTTGCTACCTGGTATAGAACCCCCCCCCCCCCCTGGTAGCCTGCAGTGGTAGCCTGATTTTCAGGGGGTTGGGTGATCATGGCGACAGGATGAACAACCCAGCAGGTTTTCTTCCTATTGGGGAGTGTTGTACACGCTGCTATGGCGGTGTGTCCACTAATAGGATGAGTGGCGCTGCCCAATAAACTCGCCCCTCGGGGCAAAATTTAAAAATTTAATTTAGTGTCCTGATTTAGTGGCATTTTTTGAGGTAGGTGAGGAATACTCCGGATGCAAGAACAGAATTTATTTGTATTCCTCTCTTTCACACGCCCTAGACTCCTTCCTATCTCTCCATCTCTCTCTCTCTCTCTCTCTCTCTCTCTCTCTCTCTCTCTCTCTCTCTCTCTCTCTCTCTCTCTCTCTCTCTCTCTCTCTCTCTCTCTCCTCCTCCCACGCCATGTCTCCTGGTCGTCACGGCTGGCCACTCAAAGCACAACATATAATCAACAAGTAAAAACTTGTTTACACTTTAATCTCCAGCTGGTGCGTCAAATAAGCTTAGAGTACATGTGTAGCAGAGCAGGACCAACCTCAGCCCAGCCCAGCCTCAGCCCTGCCCAGCCTCAGCCCAGCCCAGCATCAACCTATCGCCTAATTTAAGCCCAGTCTCAGCCCAGCATCAGCCTAGGCCAGTTTCAGCCATGTCCAGCATCAGTCCATCTCAGCCACAGCCAGGCCAATAGACTCAGCTTATTCCAGCTTAGCCAAGCCTCAGCTTAACTCAGCTACAAACCAGCTGAGATCCTGCCTGAGTCTGGCCTCATCCTCGGAGCACCTTGACCTTCATTCACTGACTGCGTGTGCAGACAGCTGTGTGTGTGTGTGTGTGTGTGTGTGTGTGTGTGTGTGTGCAGTCAGACAGCTTACTGCGTGTGCAGGCTGACAGCTGACTGTTTATTGTACTTTTGGCTTACAGCAGCTTGGGTTCGTCAGCTGATTTCAAGTTATCTGGGATTCATGGAGGCCTTAGCAGACCTGTATATAGGCCTACACTGATCCATATAGACCTCTGTTGACGAAAAACATACTTCTGTTGACCTTGAGCTGACACACACACACACACACACACACACACACACACACACACACACACAATCACCTAACTACTATACTACTCGCGGATTGTAATGAATGAGTTTGAGGTATGGTAGCCGATTGTGGCGACTGATACACATGACTAACTTTGTGCCTTCCTCTACAATCACTCAATCTTTTTTTTTTTTTACACTCGACAGTTATGCAATTGCGAACTGCAGTGCAATCATTCACCCCGTGCGACATTGCAGTGACCTCTGCAATGTCTTACGAAACGAGCATATTGGATCACGTTAGACTGTTCACCTTCGCTACGGTGGCAGGTGACTCGTTCATCAGTCTATCAGCACAGTCTGAATGGTTCCAGCTGACTAGTGTAAACAGCTGACCAGTGTAAACAGCTGACTTGCGTAAACAGCTGACCAGTGTAAACAGCTGATCTGCGTAAACAAATAAATTTGGCTCTTGTTGATCGCTATAGCCTCGGAAGATTGCTTTGCTGTCTAGAGGCTGACACCGCCTGGCTGTCAATAACACCATCTGACTGTCAATAACACCATCTGACTGTCAGTAACACCACCTGACTGTCAATAACACCACCTGACTGTCAATAACACCACCTGACTGTCAGTAACACCACCTGACTGTTGTTGTAATCCACAAGTTAGTAGGAATTATTAGCTAGAGGATCATTACTACAACACTTAACGAATGATGATTGAAAGTACATGTAAGTAGACAGACTATGGATCACATATCTAAGAAAGGTCAATGGATTAATCATTTGGCTACACAGCTTCGGTCTTAATCAGCGTCACGACACTGTCAATAACACCACCTGACTGTCAGTAACACCACCTGACTGTCAATAACACCACCTGGCTGTCAATAACACCACCTGACTGTCAGTAACACCACCTGCCTGTCAGTAACACCACCTGACTGTCAATAACACCACCTGTCAATAACACCACCTGACTGTCAATAACACCGCCTGACTGTCAATAACACCGCCTGGCTGTCAATAACACCACCTGGCTGTCAATAACACCACCTGACTGTCAATAACACCACCTGCCTGTCAGTAACACCACCTGACTGTCAATAACACCACCTGCCTGTCAGTAACACCACCTGACTGTCAATAACACCACCTGCCTGTCAATAACACCACCTGCCTGTCAGTAACACCACCTGACTGTCAATAACACCACCTGACTGTCAATAACACCACCTGACTGTCAATAACACCACCTGACTGTCAATAACACCACCTGCCTGTCAGTAACACCACCTGACTGTCAATAACACCGCCTGGCTGTCAATAACACCACCTGGCTGTCAATAACACCACCTGGCTGTCAATAACACCACCTGACTGTCAATAACACCACCTGACTGTCAATAACACCACCTGACTGTCAATAACACCACCTGACTGTCAATAACACCACCTGACTGTCAATAACACCACCTGCCTGTCAGTAACACCACCTGACTGTCAATAACACCGCCTGGCTGTCAATAACACCACCTGACTGTCAATAACACCACCTGACTGTCAATAACACCACCTGGCTGTCAATAACACCACCTGACTGTCAATAACACCACCTGACTGTCAATAACACCACCTGGCTGTCAATAACACCACCTGACTGTCAATAACACCACCTGACTGTCAATAACACCACCTGGCTGTCAATAACACCACCTGACTGTCAATAACACCACCTGGCTGTCAATAACACCACCTGACTGTCAATAACACCACCTGACTGTCAATAACACCACCTGCCTGTCAGTAACACCACCTGACTGTCAATAACACCACCTGGCTGTCAATAACACCACCTGCCTGTCAATAACACCACACTACTTGGCTGTCACTGATATCAACTGACATTCATTGATCAACATTCATATCGCCTGGTTTGTGCCTAGAGGATCAGGCTCCAGCTCTTGGGCTCCGCCAACACAGACGCCGATCGTCTAATATATTGAACTCTTAAACCACACGTCACCTGTCATATTAAAATCTTAATTACCTGCCTCCAAGGCAGCCATTTCATGACCGTTTGCTTCCTAAACAACCTAATTATGGCCTATGACTAAGTGCTTTATGTTGACCCAGCTCGTTTGATATTGACCTCTACATATGCTCTAATTAAGCGTTATTCTGGCTTGTAAACAATCTTAACTAGTGCCTATTGTTCAGATTTTAAGTACATTAAATACAACAAATTTTATATAATGTGAACTCTTTGAGCCTGACAGGTTTTGAACGTGTTAGGTCAGGGATCGCGCTACTGTAGCTTCTCAGGTTCGAATCCTATCGGGAGCATAGCTTTTATAATGACTTACAGCTTTGGGAAACCATTCAAACTTTGGTTCAATATATATTATATATTTATATAATCCATATATATAACCCCGAGACCCTAGTTCGAATCCCTCTGGCATTTCGGATTTAATTCTGACACCTGAACTTTAGCGAATCATTATACATTGATGAGGTGTGTAAATGTTTAAATAGCAGTGATAAGGTTGATTAATTATGACAGGTCAATGCATACTGCAACACAAGATATGATCATTGATGCTGATTAAATTATTAAATCAACTGTGCTAACTCTATTGATGTTAACTCTATTAACTCCTGCTGACCTGTGATAACTTTCAGTGTCTTAAACTCTCCGAATTATTAATGCTAACTACTTCTCATATCGGATGAATTTAATAAGCTCGCTGACCCTGACTGACTTGTTCAAATTTGCTGACCTTCACTGATGAGCTGATCTCCGTTGACTTATGCGTTAATCTTTGGCCGATTCATCTCACCTCTTAAGTGACTTATATTTTGTTTATCATCTGATCCATTGTCCATTTGACTGATTCATCTTCACTCATCAGGGGAGCATGATGACGGGTAAGTTAACTTTACGCAATGTTCTGCTTTGCTCAGCTGAGCTCGTTTAGATGATCAAAGGAATTGGCAAGGATGGTGAGAGGGGGGGGAGAGGGATAGGGGGGATGAGAGGGATGGGCCATGTAGGATGAAGATAAAGGGGGGGGGAAGGGGAAGGATTGAGTGGGATGGGTGGGATGGCTTGTAATGACATGTCCACTCTGTAATTGTCGTGGTTGTGGTAGTGTAGTGTGAGTGAGGTGTGGCGTTAATGGGTGCCGTGTTAATGGGTGCCTCGTAAATTAGCCACGTTCAGTTTCGTAAAAAAAAGTATCTTGTAGTTAGTCTTTAAGTGAACTAGTATTGCCCTCGTCCCCTTCTGAACCTGATTTAATTCCTGCCAAACACACCGAAACTACGACGTTGGTACAACGTTCGAACAAGTTTTAGCACCACCTAACCAGTTATAACAACCAATATAGCAAGTTGTAACAACGTTCTAATACGTCATAAACACGTTAAGCCAAGATGTAACAACTTTATTACAAGTTGTAACAAGCGGAAAAAAGAGACAGTTTCGGTTTGTGTTTCCAGCCGAGTCTTTGACCCTTTGGCTAAACTGCCAGTTTCCAGCTTGAAGGAATAGAATAGGGATGGTTGAGAGAGGAGGAGGGGGGGGGAGGGAGGGATGATGGAGTTTAAACAGGGGCGGGGGGGGGATTCTCCAAGTATATGGGCCAGTTTGGCAAGTTCTTATACACAGTCATCTAAGACAATTAGCCTGCTTTGCTACATCAGTTTACCGTAGACTCTTAATTTCTTTTTTAAGCTCCGTCCACTTATAAACGAGTCTACAAGTCTCTTACTTATCAAAGTGGAGACTTGTCCAGGCTAAGTCCTTCATCGTGTCTCACCTTCACCTCGAATATCTCCCATTCACGTTCTCCTGCCACACTCTCTCATTTCTCATTTGCATGCAGACGACGTGATGGTTATCTTAGTTTTCACATTAAGTTGAGCTCGTTTGGAAATTTTTCTCACTTCGATGCGCAGTAAATTTTTCACCCCCATTTTCTCTTCTCATGTTTATACATTCTTGTGTTACTTTTATTCAGTACTGTGTATACACAAGTGCATAACGGGGTCTGAAATTGAACCCACGTGTGCCATTTATTCTCTTATCCGAGGCTAAGGGTCCTCACACATCCAAGCAAAGGTAAATTGCATATTATATATATATATATATATATATATATATATATATATATATATATATATATATATATATATATATACACACATATATATACACATATATATATCAGCTCTAATCCTTAATTTACATATACTGATTTTACACATAAAAAGTCTTCCAGGAGATCCGGTTGGGTGTTTTAATTAGCATAATTAGTTTGAGCCAAGAAGGAACAGATTAAAAATATTAATTTCCAGTTATAAACCACAGAATTGTGTTCGTGTGTTCGAATGATGTGTTCGTGTGTTCGAATGATGTGTTCGTGTGTTCGAATGACCGGCGCGTTGCGGTGTCCTGATTGAGTCGTAAAAGCTGACACTCCTTATGGGGCCGTGGCGGGGACGTCTGTGTGTGTGTGTGTGTGATGGAGCAACATGATGGGGATTGTTGATTAGTTTCTTGAGGAGGATTTATGATTGGGTGACAGTACGTGGAGGGTAGTATGTGTGTGTGTGGGGAGGGAAGGGGGAGATTGGGGGGTTGGTATTGAGTGCTCTGTGGGGTGTGGGGGGGGGTGGGTGGTACTAAGTGCTTTGGGAAGCTGATGAAGGTGATACAGTGTTTGGGATTCCTAAGGAGTAACACAAGGTGTCTTGGAGGTGTTGCACGATGATACAGAATATGTTTAGAGAGGAGATGTGCCGCGTCTTTTTATGAGTAGGGGCGTGGGGAGGGGGGCGGGGGAGGGGGGGCGGGGGAGGGGGGGCGGGGGAGGGGGGGCGGGGGAGGGGGAAGGGGCGAGGGGAATGGGGGGGGGGATCAGGGGTAGGGAAGGGGGCTCGAACAAGTGCGCTTTTGCTACGCATGGGACAAGTGTGACGCGAAGAGGTGTGTATATATATATATATATATATATATATATATATATATATATATATATATTTCCGTGATTTGGGTGTTCATGGTAGGTCGCTCTATTCTTATGTGAATTGCCTCAAGAATTTGTAATCTTCTTGCATCTTGGGTTTTGTCTATTATGCAGTTTGTATATTATGCAGGTTTATATATATATATATATATATATATATATATATATATATATATATATATATATATATATATAAACACCTTCCTTTGGGAGCCCCGATACCAAGGGTGTGCGTGCAGGAATTTCCCAACGGCGTATATCAGAATAAGACAAGCCTCACACGCATGTGTGTGTGTGCGTGCGTTTCAAATACACACACACACACACGCGCGTGCGCGCATGTGTATGTATGTGTAAGAAGCCCAAGATCTAGGGGATGCCCTGGTAGCTGAGTGGACAAGCGCGCGGGACTCGTAATCCCTTGGCCCGGGGTTCGATTCTCGGACTAGGCGGAAACAAATAAGCAGAGTTTCTTTCACCCTGATGCCCTCTGTTCACCTATCAGTAAATAGAGACCTGGGAGTTAGACAGCTTCTACGGGCTGCTTCCCGAGGATGTGTGTGTGTGTGTGTGTGTGTGTGTGTGTGTGTGTTAGTGTTAGAGAGAAATGTATGTAGTAGCCATAATAGAGGCAAAACCGATTGGCTAAAGAGGCGGGGCCCAAGAGCTAATAGCTCGATTTTGCAGACACACGTTATAAAAACAAATAATAAACACACATACACACACACACACACACACACACACACACACACAGTTGTGAGTCAATCAACTGTCAATCCAGTTGATTGACAGTTGAGAGGCAGGGGACCAAAGAGCCAGAGCTCAACGCCCCCGCAAGCACAATTAGGTAAGGCAATTAGGTAAGTACCCAGTGTCACCAGAACGCTTTCACAAATTTACGAAGCAGGCAAATCCTCTCTTATTCTATCTGGCCTAAATACATAGGAAACCCTTTCAGCAAATCCGGGTTAATCCCATTCATTTTCCCCTCCCCCACCCCACCCACTCCTTTAGTCCCCTCCCCCCTTCCCCTCCAACATCCCCCTTCCCCAGCTCGCACACCCCCCTCCCTCCTACCCCCAAAACTCATCCCCTCGCCTTTCACCTCTCCAACAAGACAATTTGTTGAATGTTTATGGTCATTTTGGTGTGTGTGTGTGTGTGTGTGTGTGTGTGTGTGTGTGTGTGTGTGTGTGTGTACTCACCTAATTGTTCTTGCGGGGTTGAGCTCTGGCTCTTCGGTCCTCCGCGTGTGTGTGTGTGTGTGTGGCTCTTTGGTCCTTTCGGTGTGTGTGTGTGTGTGTGTGTGTGTGTGTGTGTGTGTGTGTGTGTGTGTGTGTGTGTGTGTGTGTGTGTGTGTGTGTGTGTGTGTGTGGAGGCGCGGGACGGCGGCGTGGAGCCGGGAACTGCTGGTCGTTCTTGTGACCCGGATTCAGGAGACGACGACAACGAAGACGACGCAACGGTTGCGTGACGGGGTCAGGCGCTGTTCCGGTCGTATAGTCTGGCTTTTCTGTCCCCCCCCCCCCTCACTAATAGGTCATGTTTGGGACGTTCAGGCAAACCACGTTACAATACGCAGCCTACTATGAACGCTAACGGCTCACAAATACCTCCGTTTTCTATGCATGGGGGACTCGATAGATTAGGTGGGTTGCATGGGTTTGTACGCCACACACTATGACCCTATCATATATATAATACTTAAAATCTTACGTGAATGGCATCAAAATAATAATTCATATTGGCGCTGCCCAAGAACTAGAGCACTATGTATATATATATATATATATATATATATATATATATATATATATATATATATATATATATATATATATATATATATATATATATATATATATATATACTTTGTGTGTAGCGACCTACATATTGTCGCCATGAACAGTGGCTCCTCTTAATAAACACTAGTTGCAACCTGTGCAATAATTCACAATTAAAATTTATGTATGTCACCAAATTCATCAATCTTTACGAAGGACAAACAGTGAGAGAATTTACTGTAACGTGGGGGGCCCCAATCAGTGCTGGATCCACCTGCCTGTTGATCCAGCACGTTCTCTTTCTCTCTGACACTCAGTAAAAAAAAAAAACTCAGCGGTTTTACCTGACCAGAAACGTAGTGTAAACTTTCTGTGTGTATATACACATCAGGAAGCAGGTGGGGGGTATACTGTGTTTTATACTCTTGTGGACAAAAAATAGTTTACGAATGAATTTATATGACTTTAAACACATTTTTCTCTATGACTGATGGGCCAGAAGTTTACATGACCATATAAGACAAAATTAATAGTTTTAAATCTTGAATACAGTACTGTAAATAGTTTACCGTAAATTGGTGTAAACCCAACAATATATATATATAAACATCTATGAATATAACACTTGAATTTGAATGCATAATGTGTTTGTCCTTTCTGACCTTTTTGTTTAACCATTGCAACATTGCAGCCTAATGGTGAAAAAACAATTGAGTGTCATCTAGAATGAAAGAGATAGTTGACCAGACCACACACTAGAAATTGAAGGGACGACGACGTTTCGGTCCGTCCTGGACCATTCTCAAGTCAAGTCATTCACAAATCGACTTGAGAATGGTCCAGGACGGACCGAAACGTCGTCGTCCCTTCAATTTCTAGTGTGTGGTCTGGTCAACATACTTCAGCCACGTTATTGTGACTCATCGCCTGAAAGAGATAGTCCTCAAATTCTGGGAATCGAGGGGTTACTAACTAATGTGACTGAAGGATGCATGCACGCAGCCAGCCACAATAACATGGCTGAACAAGTATAGACACCGAACCACCCCTCACTACCCACATCTGACAAAAAAAATAAAAAACGAACTGACGACGACGTTTCGGTCCCTCGTGGACCATTAACATATCAAAGTCAGCCCATGATTTTGATAACGATTCAGGATGATAGAAACGTTCAAATCCACAAGGGCCGTGACGAGGATTCGAACCTACGTCCGGGAGCATCCCAGACACTGCCTTAATCGACTGAGCTACGACAGGGTTAAAAAGAGTTGAAACCGAAGTTCTACGGAACTTACTGGATCCCGTAGCCTCTCCGCGGCACAAACCAGGATTTTACACAACCCCCCCCCCCCTGCACCCGAGCTATAATGATAGAAACGTTGTCAGTTTCTATGACAACATTTCTATATATGTATCCACAAATCTCACCCAAATTTTGTGGATTTGGAGGCTATAAGCCCAGTATGATGACGCATCTCTATCTCTTCGACACATTTGCATAACTGCACAAAAGATTAATAAAAACACACAAAAAAGGACTTTTATGTGTTTCTTTAAGCATTTCATTAACGTAAATCACCGGTGCTGAGCTCAGCAAAGATCACAAACATACCGAAACTCGTTTCCAACTTCATCACTTTCACTCTGGAGAGACATGAGCACTCATCACTTATGGAGGGGGGGGGGGGACTTCATCTCCTTGACCGACGCATTATGTCCAAATGAACAGTTGGGAGAAACAGGTTTCATTCATTGGTTATCTTGTAGATATCCAAATTAATGTGAATTTCTGACACAAATGTCTGACAACTTGCTATTAAACGAATATATAAATTGACTTTTAGTGTGTGTTCAGCGGAACGTGCTTATTCCTTGTAAAAAAAAATAGTTTATTGTATTTGATGAATTCCACCTTGAGTTAGACCTAGATAGAAGCTTATAGTGTATACATACACAGCCTTCCTGTCCCCGACAACGGAGGATTCACAATTTAAAAGCAAGTCATCAATGCCTAAATCCGCAAACTTATGAGGCTAGTAATCCTAATTAATCTCCAGTGTTGGAGATTAATTAGGATTACTAGATTACAGGATTACTCGCCGAAAAAATAGAGCCAAGTGTTTAGTATTATTGAATGTTGGATAATCCTTCGTTACTACAGCTAGTTGGTAGCCAACGCTGTGTCGTACAGTAAATTTGGTATCGAACCCCGGCTTGAGTATAATGTTGAAACATTAGAGACGAGATAGACTGAGAGACAGCAGTCACTCACTCACTCACTCACTCACTCACTCACTCACTCACTCACTCACTCACTCACTCACTCACTCACTCACTCACTCACTCACTCACTAACGCAGTCACTAACGGTGCGTCAGAAGTCTGACAGGCTTTTGACGCACCGTTAGTGACACATGGCTTCACCTGGGGTCAAGACAACGTCGAGAACGTCGACGTCGACGCTAAAGAAGTCTTATTTCGTAGTCACAACTGGTTATATACGTGACTGGGCTTCTAACCGCTTGCCACACACGTGGCAACACCACCTTACACACACACACACACATGGTGCAACTTGTACACTATCACCACCATCACCACCATCACCACCATCACCACCCCACAAGGATTTCCCTTACCACTTCATTCCATTCCTGTCTCACACTTTATCACAGTGGTCTACGGTCCTCAGGAGCGGGTCGCAACAGAGGAGCTCGGGTTACATCCTCGAGCAGGTCAGACACGGCTTGGTACATCTCCTATCACCTGATGCCTCTGTTCACCTTGCAGTATCACAAGTGCCCGGGAGTTAGGCAACTATTGAGGGTTGCATCTGGGGGAACCTAGTTGGCCTAAACATCCCGAAGTAATCGTTTTCTGTCCTTGATAATGAAGTCGGAATTATCAAGTGTCCTTGATAATTAACGTGGTTATTGATTAACGATGGAATTAAATAACGAGGGAATTAATAACGAGGCAATTAATTAACGGGGGGAATTATTTAACGAGGGAATTAATTATCTAGAGATTTAATAACGAGGGAATTAATAACGAGGCAATTAATTAACAGGGGGGAATTATTTAACGAGGGAATTAATTATCTAGAGATTTAATAAACGAGGGAATTATTTAACACCAGTGGCCTCCCCACCAACCTGGGACTCACTAGTGAACATTCTACACCTACATCCGCCATCAAGATTATGTTATTAAACAAGACTTAAAAAAAAAGAAGGGAAAAAGAAACAGGGAAAAAGGAGGAAACCCCACCTCCATTTAATATTTTGACCCAAATATCAGAGTAACAAGGTTATTGCGAATAACCAAACTCAATTACGGGCTCACCATAGCCCGTGCTACATGGACACTTCGTTCTGAGTAGCTAAATCTGAAACAACAACAACAACAACAATCCCCACCAACCTCCAGTTCACACACACACAGGTCACCCAGTTCTCCCCCCCCCCCACCTCCCCCTCTCTCC
The DNA here is from genome assembly GCF_040958095.1 of Procambarus clarkii. Taxonomy (NCBI): domain Eukaryota; kingdom Metazoa; phylum Arthropoda; class Malacostraca; order Decapoda; family Cambaridae; genus Procambarus; species Procambarus clarkii. The sequence continues at coordinate 9,338,039 of NC_091175.1, read as the reverse complement.
AGTCACTATCTTTCCCCCCAATCACGACGAACTGAGTTAAAGGGGGGGGGGGGAGGGGAGGGGGTTGGGGGGAGTGTGGGGTTGGAACTTGGGAAGATTTGGGTAGCTTTACCGTGGATAGGTGACCGGGAGGGGGGGAGGGGGAGAGAGAGAGAGAGAGAGAGAGAGAGAGAGAGAGAGAGAGAGAGAGAGAGAGAGAGAGAGAGAGAGAGAGAGACGTTTGTGAGGAGATAGGGGTGGTGTGGGAGAGGTGAGGGGGGTGGAGGGGGGTGGATAGAGAGGGGCGTGGTTGGGAAGGTAATTAAGGACCATCACATGTGATCTGTGTAACAAGTGGATGAAGCTGACACTCCAAGTTGTGTACACACCGAGGTACCTTTGGTACAGTTTTCTTTCACCTAATGCGACTGTTCACCTCGCAGTTCACACACACACACACACACACACACACACACACACACACACACACACACACACACACACACACACACACACACACACACACACACCTATACTTCACTAGCACTGATCAGTCGGCTTCAGAATAGGTTTCGTGTACTAGTTAAAACGAAATAAAATACAAGTTTTATATCAGTATTATATCTTATTTAACGGAGGGTTTAATGAGATTATTAAGTTTAGATATGAAGGACAGACAACTCACAAGGTTCATATTGCATTGGAAGCAGGTTTACGATGAATGATACAAAACTGTAAACAAATTCACAAGGGCCGTGACGAGGATTCGAACCTACGTCCGAGATCACTGCTGCATTTGTTCATTGATGCACCATGCTATTGTGATTTCTGTGTGTGTGTGTGTGTGTGTGTGTGTGTGTGTGTGTGTGTGTGTGTGTGTGTGTGTGTGTGTGTGTGTGTGTGTGTGTGTGATACAAAACTGTGTCTTTCCCACAAGCTAGAACACTTCGCATAGTAATTTGGGTCACAGTTCGTCCTGCTTCCAATACTGCTGCTGTTGATTGTACTTCCTGCTTCTCTTGCATTCTCCAATGTTAAGAAAAGAATTGCTACACCTGCTGACGCGAGCAACACTCATTCTCCTGTCACTTCTTCAATCACTCTACAGCTTGGTGATCTTGAGAAATTATCTTTTAGGCGGGAAAAATTAGGCGGGAAAAATTAGGCGGGAAAAATCTTTCCCGCCTCTGCTCACCTCAGACGCCGTCTTATTAATGTCGAATTAAACGAAACATGATCAACATCAACCCTCCCCCCCCCACGTCTCCTGCTCCTCCCCCCCCCCCCCACATCTCCTGCTCCTCCTCCCCCCCCCCCCCCTGGCTTTGTTGCAACGCTCAATGTACTAGTTATTGGTTCGAACTTTTCTTGCAAGGGCGATCTGATGTATCTAACAGCCCCCCCCCCCCCTTCCCCTCCATCTGAGTTGTCTCCCCCTTATCTCCTTGTGTTTTTAATTTCGTTATATCTCTTTTTATCTGTCCGTTTGCCCCTTATTCACGCGTTTTCTCTCCTTCCGTTCTTTACCGGATGTGTTTAGTGTTTCATTTCGTCTCGAAAGGGAATAAATCAATAGCTTGGCTTTCATGGTTTCATTTTCCACTTGTACCTCCCTCCTGTACCTCATCTTCCCTCCTGTACCTCACCTTCTCCCCCCCCCCTGTACCTCACCTTCCCTCCTGTACCTCACATTCCCTCCTTTACCTCACCTCAACTACTCTCTTGCTTTACTGTGGTTTCTACTCCATTTCTCTTCTCTGTCTGGGCGTGATAATGGTCTATGAGAGACTGAAACGTCCGTCACTTCCCTTTAATCTTAAGATGTGTGAGGGTTGGGCGTCTGATTCCCGATATTGCGACCTGCTCGCTGCGCCATAATTGAATGTGAATGTTCAATTATTACTACCAATCCTTTAATTAACTAATGACTCTCGAGTATCGCTCCAGGATGTATTTATACAGGCTGTTGGGGGTCATGACTTCGGACTTTTAAGGCCTATGAACCCCTGGGGTTGGGGGGGGGGGTTATTAAGGTCTTCATAATAGCTGATTGAGCAACCAATAAGGATATTTTAGTCCTGATTATAGTCAAGGACAATAGCAAACTTTCAGTATATATATATATATATATATATATATATATATATATATATATATATATATATATATATATATATATACACCGAGAATACATGTAGGATTCTCGAGTATACATCTGTGTGTATGCTGTCTTGGTTTGATCTTTCCTCACCAAAGCCATATAAGAACTATACCAGCGTCTTGACAAGAAACACCCTCGCTGATAGCCAGTTTGAAGACTCGCGTCTGAGGTCCTGGACAGATGCTAGTTGCTGATCTCGCAAGGTCATTCACCTAATTATGGGACCCCTCGCTGAGCGGCGGGGATGAACGAGAAGCCAGCAAGCAATATCTTCGCTTGTTAATTACAAGCGGCTTGTCCAGCTTGGAGACGAGCCAAGCGCCTAGCTGTTGCTGCTGCTGCTGGTGATTCCGACTGTTGTGTGTTGAGTGACTTTACATCTCCATCTTTCACGGTAGTTCATTGTGACATCACCAGTGACAGGCGCCAAGTCGGGGCTAATTGCGCCTAAGTGCGCTAGATCATATAGGATCAGTGTAATTGATCGATCAGATCAGACTTTTGAAAATTTGGGCGCAGACAACAAAGGTTGAAAATTTAAAGAAAATGTAAACATAACAGTAAGTCAGGAGGTGTTTGGTCTCTCTCTCTCTCTCTCTCTCTCTCTCTCTCTCTCTCTCTCTCTCTCTCTCTCTCTCTCTCTCTCTCTCTCTCTCTCTCTCCTCTCTCTCTCTCTCTCTCTCTCTCTCTCTCTCTCTCTCTCTCTCTCTCTCTCCTCTCTCTCTCTCTCTCTCTCTCTCTCTCTCTCTCTCTCTCTCTCTCTCTCTCTCTCTCTCCTCTCTCTCTCTCTCTCTCTCTCTCTCTCTCTCTCTCTCTCTCTCCTCTCTCTCTCTCTCTCTCTCTCTCTCTCTCTCTCTCTCTCTCTCTCTCCTCTCTCTCTCTCTCTCTCTCTCTCTCTCTCTCTCTCTCTCTCTCTCTCTCTCTCTCTCTCTCCTCTCTCTCTCTCTCTCTCTCTCTCTCTCTCTCTCTCTCTCTCTCTCTCTCTCTCTCTCTCTCTCTCTCTCTCTCTCTCTCTCTCTCTCTCTCTCTCTCTCTCTCCTCTCTCTCTCTCTCTCTCTCTCTCTCTCTCTCTCTCTCTCTCTCTCTCTCTCTCTCTCTCTCCTCTCTCTCTCTCTCTCTCTCTCTCTCTCTCTCTCTCTCTCTCTCTCTCTCTCTCTCTACATTTTTCAGCTGATCAAACTCATCTACTTATTATACAGCCCACGTCTGAACCTTCCCTCCTCCTCCCCCACTTCCCCACCTCTCACCCCCACCCACTACAACCCCCATTCACCCACTCTCCACCCGCACCACCCACCCACCCCAACTCGTCCCGTCTCATCATTATGCTAGCTTATCTCCCCCACCCCCCCCCACCCCGCCCCCGCCCCGCCCACCAACTCATCCTCCCGCCCACACACCCACCCGCCCACGCCTCAACTCTCATGCCACTCAATCTGATTCGAATCGTTCATGAGGGTGGAGATGCGAGAACTGCAGTAGGAGATGGTGAAGGCTGGTCGGGGGGGGGGGGGAGGCTGAGCTGGTGGGATGCTGGACGAAGATTAGAGTTAGAGAGTTGTGGTCTGGGACCGAGAGACCAGAGACGAGGGAGAAGAGTGATGCTGCAAGGGAACAGAGAGACACCAGAGGAGAATGATGCTAGAAGCAGGTAGATGGAGAGAGAAAACAAATGACGCAAGAAAAACGATATTGGAGGGACAGAGAGAGAGAGAGAGAGAGAGAGAGAGAGAGAGAGAGAGAGAGAGAGAGAGAGAGAGAGAGAGAGAGAGAGAGAGAGAGAGAGAGAGAGAGAGAGAGGATGAGAATGATCCTAAAAAGGGGCAGAGACACCAAACTAGACGCGAAAAACAAAAAACAAATGGTGAAGAACGAACAAAGTGCCAAGAACAAAGTGCCAAGAAAGTTATCACCTTGGAGCAACATGGAATAGACGAGGAATGACCGAATGGGAAGTTATAGTTGTCGTCATAACACACTTAAAAGAGCCAGGCAAAGGGTTGTAACTCCGGCTACTGGTGTCGTCTTTGAGGACGACTTAGGAGGAGGGGGGGGAGCAGCCACGACCCGACCACCAACCAGGCTGTAGTGGGTGGTGTGTGAGCTCCCTTAACCACCGCCTCTAATGTCAGTGGGTTAGAGAAAGTCCAGAGGGGACCAACGCCTCACCACTCCTTGGGATCAATAATAATAACAGCAACCATTGGCCTGTATTTATGGCTGTAAGTTACAACGCTGTAATTAAGGTGTCAGTATGAATGACCTCAATTGTTTTTTGTTTCCTGTTTTTTTTTTATATTGTGGATTTAATTAAAATGATATAAGTTAGATTTGTTAATTTTTTTGTATTAATAGTCGCTATTTATGGTGAAATTAATGGGAAATTTTCAAGTTAAATTTTCACAATTTCACTAGACATTGTGAAACTATTGTATATTTTTGTTCAAAATTGTCTTTTGTTTGCTTCCGTTGGATACATATACATAGTTATCAATGCGTACTGTTGTAGAATACATAGAATTTTCAAGTTAAATTTTCACAATTTCACTAGAAATTGTGAAACTATTGTATATTTTTGTTCAAAATTGTCTTTTGTTTGCTTTTAGTATTTCTTTGATAGATTCTCGCTTTATTTGATTTATGTCATGTCGTGGTTCTCGTCTTCTGTTCCCTAAAGAGGCTTTGTTGCTCTGCCAGTGAGAACAGTTTACTGGAAAGGCTAGGCTAGGCTAGATTAAATAAGACTAAGGTTAGGCTAGGTTATGCCAGGCTAGGCTAGATTAAATAAGACTAAGGTTAGGCTAGGTTATGCCAGGCTAGGCTAGATTAAATAAGACTAAGGTTAGGCTAGGTTATACCAGGCTAGGCTAGATTAAATAAGACTAAGGTTAGGCTAGGTTATGCCAGGCTAGGCTAGATTAGGTTTCATGCTAATTTTGTTGCGTTTAAAATAGTTTTCGATCTGTCCAAATTCAGTAACACAAGAGTTAACTTTCTGGTGGCCCATCACTACATATTGGTACTCTCCGTCAAAGAGTCTGTCTGTCTGTCGTCTGTCTGTCTGAAATATGAGAGAGAGGAGGGGGGGGGGAGAGAAATTTAGACAGTCCCGGCCTACACAGGGAATAATATATATATATATATATATATATATATATATATATATATATATATATATATATATATATATATATATATATATATATATATATATATATTTTCTCAGAAAATGCTTAGGCATCAATTCGTGTGGTAGGATTTATTCATTATCAGTGAGGGCTTCCGTTGGATACATATACATAGTTATCAATGCGTACTGTTGTAGAATTCAGTCGTCACTACATGTTGTGGGGAGCGTGTGAGCGAGCGTGTGACCGCCCGCACTACACCTGAGTCGTGTTCAAGCTCTCTTGAAGATCTATATGAGAATTTTAATTAGGTTCTTAATTGGTTGCTTGGCTTTCCAGGATGAATTTATTGGGGGGGGGGGGGGAGGATGTTTAGGGCTAAAGGGTTTATGGTTCTTCCTGGTGGTATATCGAGGGCTGAAGTGCTTCTCCAGGCCCTGTGTGAGAGGCCCTGTGTGAGAGAGCCTGTGTGAGAGGCCCTGTGTGAGAGAGCCTGTCTGAGAGAGCCTGTGTGAGAGAGCCTGTCTGAGAGAGCCTGTGTGAGAGAGCCTGTGTGAGAGAGCCTGTGTGAGAGAGCCTGTGTGAGAGAGCCTGTGTGAGAGAGCCTGTCTGAGAGAGCCTGTGTGAGAGAGCCTGTCTGAGAGAGCCTGTGTGAGAGAGCCTGTGTGAGAGAGCCTGTCTGAGAGAGCCTGTCTGAGAGAGCCTGTCTGAGAGAGCCTGTGTGAGAGAGCCTGTCTGAGAGAGCCTGTGTGAGAGAGCCTGTGTGAGAGAGCCTGTCTGAGAGAGCCTGTCTGAGAGAGCCTGTCTGAGAGAGCCTGTCTGAGAGAGCCTGTCTGAGAGAGCCTGTGTGAGAGAGCCTGTCTGACAGAGCCTGTGTGAGAGGCCCTGTGTGAGAGAGCCTGTCTGAGAGAGCCTGTGTGAGAGAGCCTGTCTGAGAGAGCTTGTCTGAGAGAGCCTGTGTGAGAGAGCCTGTGTGAGAGAGCCTGTGTGAGAGAGCCTGTCTGAGAGAGCCTGTCTGAGAGAGCCTGTCTGAGAGAGCCTGTCTGAGAGAGCCTGTCTGAGAGAGCCTGTGTGAGAGAGCCTGTGTGAGAGAGCCTGTGTGAGAGAGCCTGTCTGAGAGAGCCTGTCTGAGAGAGCCTGTCTGAGAGAGCCTGTCTGAGAGAGCCTGTCTGAGAGAGCCTGTCTGAGAAGGACCAATTGAACTTCCGTTTATTGAACGCCGCATGTCTCATGTCGGGACAGCACGTCCTCCTTAACAGAACGTCGCATTTTGACGTATACTCTACTAACAAAAATTCTCGTAGACGTAAATGGAAGCGGCTTAGCGAAAGTGACGCGGACTGTCCCGTTTTCTGTTTTGGGTCCTCTGGTAGGGTAGGATAAGGGAGCCACTTTAGTACGACAGTTTCTGGACGTTGGAGAGCTTTAGGAGGACGGGCTGGTAGGTCAGGGTTCCATCCCATGCAGACCCATCCTCAGCCCAGCCTCAGCCCAGCCTCAGGCCGTAATTCGCTCACGACCGCTGTTCGAATCCCAACTTTGTAAAAGGCTTTTTTCAAGTCCAAAATCAGCTAGTAACTGCCACCAGAACCTAAACACCTAAGTCTAAATATCCACAATATGCTAAATTTGTAGTATTTTATATTTGAGAAGATTCCTATTTTGAATGAACAGTGTGTTAAAATTGACGAATGTTGTCTTTGACGAGCATAGCTAAGGGGTGTGCTGGCACGGGTTGAGCTTTGGCTCTTTGGTCCCGCCTCTCAACTGTCAATCAACTGATGTACAGATTCCTGAGCCTACTGGGCTCTATCATATCTACATTTGAAACTGTGTATGGAGTCAGCCTCCACCACATCACTGCCTAATGCATTCCATTTATTAACTACTCTGACACTGACAAAAAAAAACATAGTAATGTCTCTGTGGTTCATTTGGGTACTAAGTTTCCACCTGTATCCCCTTGTGTGTGTGTGTGTGTGTGTGTGTGTGTGTGTGTGTGTGTGTGTGTAATTACCTAAGTCTAGTTACAGGATGAGAGCTACGCTCGTGGTGTGTGTGTGTGTGTGTGTGTGTGTGTGTGTGTGTGTACTCACCTAGTTGTACTCACCTAGTTGTGTTTGCGGGGGTTGAGCTCTGGCTCTTTTGTCCCGCCTCTCAACCGTCAATCAACAGGTGTACAGATTCCTGAGCCTATCGGGCTCTGTCATATCTACACTTGAAACTGTGTATGGAGTCAGCCTCCACCACATCACCCCCTAATGCATTCCATTTGTCAACCACTCTGACACTAAAAAAGTTCTTTCTAATATCTCTGTGGCTCATTTGCGCACTCAGTTTCCACCTGTGTCCCCTTGTGCGTGTTCCCCTTGTGTTAAATAGACTGTCTTTATCTACCCTATCAATCCCCTTCAGAATCTTGAATGTGGTGATCATATCCCCCCTAACTCTTCTGTCTTCCAGCGAAGTGAGGTTTAATTCCCGTAGTCTCTCCTCGTAGCTCATACCTCTCAGCTCGGGTACTAGTCTGGTGGCAAACCTTTGAACCTTTTCCAGTTTAGTCTTATCCTTGACTAGATATGGACTCCATGCTGGGGCTGCATACTCCAGGATTGGCCTGACATATGTGGTATACAAAGTTCTGAATGATTCTTTACACAAGTTTCTGAATGCCGTTCGTATGTTGGCCAGCCTGGCATATGCCGCTGATGTTATCCGCTTGATATGTGCTGCAGGAGACAGGTCTGGCGTGATATCAACCCCCAAGTCTTTTTCCTTCTCTGACTCCTGAAGAATTTCCTCTCCCAGATGATACCTTGTATCTGGCCTCCTGCTCCCTACACCTATCTTCATTACATTACATTTGGTTGGGTGTGTGTGTGTGTGTGTGTGTGTGTGTGTGTATGTGTGTGTGTGTGTGTGTGTGTGTGTGTGTGTGTGTGTGTGTGTGTGTGTGTGTGTGTGTGTGTGTGTGTGTGTGTGTGTGTGTGTGTGTGTGTGTGTGTGTGTGTGTGTGTGTGTGTATGTGTGTGTGTGTGTGTGGACTCAATAACTGTACTTTTTCAGGAGGGAAGGTCTTGAGCTGTCTAATGGTTTATTTTTTTTTTTTGTAGTTAATCTCTTACTAACATTCAGTTGACTGGTGTAAACCCCCGAGACGTTTGGGCAACGTTCACATCTCCACATGACACCGTGTGCGTGTCGAGTCTGCCTCTGTGTACTGGGAAGATCATCCCGTCTCTTGATAAAATCTTTCTGAGGTCTCTCTGGTACATCTGGGTGCTTAATTTACACTGGTGTTCCCTTGTTCATGTACCACCCATGCTAAACACTTTGTCCTTGCTCTGTGTGTGTGTGTGTGTGTGTGTGTGTGTGTGTGTGTGTGTGTGTGTGTGTGTGTGTGTGTGTGTGTGTATGTGTGTGTGGACGTCACAGCACTCGTGTATAACATGAATGGTAATAGAATACACAGCTGGAGTGAATACGTGCGGAACAGACGTGGTGATGGGTGTAGAGACCTCTCTCTCAGCTGATAACTGGGTGTAGAGACCTCTCTCTCAGCTGATAACTGGGTGTAGAGACCTCTCTCTCAGCTGATAACTGGGTGTAGAGACCTCTCTCTCAGCTGATAACTGGGTGTAGAGACCTCTCTCAGCTGATAACTGGGTGTAGAGACCTCTCTCTCAGCTGATAACTGGGTGTAGAGACCTCTCTCTCAGCTGATAACTGGGTGTAGAGACCTCTCTCTCAGCTGATAACTGGGTGTAGAGTATCCCTCTCAGCTGATAACTGGGTGTAGAGACCTCTCTCTCAGCTGATAACTGGGTGTAGAGTACCTCTCTCAGCTGATAACTGGGTGTAGAGTACCTCTCTCTCAGCTGATAACTGGGTGCAGAGTACCTCTCTCTCAGCTGATAACTGGGTGTAGAGACTTCTCTCAGCTGATAACTGGGTGTAGAGTACCTCTCTCAGCTGATAACTGGGTGTAGAGACCCCTCTCAGCTGATAACTGGGTGTAGAGTACCTCTCTCAGCTGATAACTGGGTGTAGAGTACCTCTCTCTCAGCTGATAACTGGGTGCAGAGTACCTCTCTCTCAGCTGATAACTGGGTGTAGAGTACCTCTCTCAGCTGATAACTGGGTGTAGAGTACCTCAGCTGATAACTGGGTGTAGAGTACCTCTCTCAGCTGATAACCGAGTGTAGAGTACCTCTCTCTCAGCTGATAACTGGGCGTAGAGTAGCTCTCTCAGCTTAAGCCAGTTTACTGGCTTAAGATTATGACTTAAAAGTTTCTTGAGTATGTGATTTGCATTCTTAGAGTTGCTTCTTCATAACACCAGGTCATGTTGTTGGACAGACATGTTCCATTCTTGTCTTATAAATAACCTTGGAATGGTTGGTGGCAGAATTTTCAACCTCTTTCCTCCCTCCTTTCTTCTTCTTCCTTTCTTCCTCTTTCCTTCTCCTTAGCCCTTCCTTCTACCCATCTTCCCTTTCCCCCCCTCACTCTACCTCAATCACTATGAGTTTTTATATTTTCTTTCTCCAATTGCTGATACGTTCCAGTGGTAATGTAACATCTCTCTCTCTCTCTCTCTCTCTCTCTCTCTCTCTCTCTCTCTCTCTCTCTCTCTCTCTCTCTCTCTCTCTCTCTCTCTCAGCAGACAACAAAGGTTCAAATCTTGGGAGTAAATTACCCATTTTTTTTTAACGTCAGTACATAAAAGACTCATATATGAGTAGTTCTCATATATGGAGAACTACTTGAGAAACTGAGACGTCATATCAACGACCCGCTTTTTTTCCTCAAGTTGTTGTGAAAATGTTCTCAATATGTGAGCCAGGAAGGGCGGACTGACGGAGGTGGTTTCCCTAATAAGAGCCCAGGCGAAACTACGACTGGCTGAGCGCCTGATGTAATAACTGCCGACCGCAGGTTGGGGCCAAGGGCTGCGGAGACTTTTGATAGTCTTGACTTTGTGTTGATGGCTGCTGAAATGGCCAGAGCTGGTGATGGGAAGAGGTAGTTGCAGGTGGGAATAGTGGGGGATGGTGGTTGGTTGCAGGTGGGAATAGTGATGGATGGGGGTTGGTTGCAGGTGAGAATAGTGGTGGATGGGGTTGGTTGCAGGTGAGAATAGTGGTGGATGGGGTTGGTTGCAGGTGAGAATAGTGGTGGATGGGGTTGGTTGCAGGTGAGAATAGTGGTGGATGGGGTTGGTTGCAGGTGGGAATAGTGGTGAATGGAACAAATGACAGAAGAGAGCAGTGGTAGGTGGAAACAGTGAAGGGTGGGGACTAGAGAGAGAGACATTAGTGCAGGTGGGTGGGTGGGGACCCGTTGCGGGTAGGTGGGGTGGGTGGGGACCCGTTGCGGGTAGGTGGGGTGGGTGGGGACCCGTTGCGGGTAGGTGGGGTGGGTGGGGACCCGTTGCGGGTGGGTGGAGACAGGTGCTCAGTTAGGCAAGAGGGTCGATGCGTAGAGGAGCGTGGTGGATGTAGTGGGGGTGAGGGAAGATGTAGGTGGTGGTGGTGGTGGATGTAGTGGGGGTGAGGGAAGATGTAGGTGGTGGTGGTGGATGTAGTGGGGGTGAGGGAAGATGTAGGTGGTGGTGGTGGATGTAGTGGTGCAGGTATTGGGTGTTCGTTCCCTAAGTGGGTGGAGGCAGAATGGCCCATCAAGGCAACTCGCCAGGTGTGTGGATAGGTTTAAGGTGGAGTGTAGAAGTTAACCCCCACACATGCAACACCCCCACGTACAAGTGCTACTAGGCACTAATGTACACTATATCTTAAGTGTCCTGTCTTGGACCACCAGCCACTGAACAACACCACTGTTCACTGCACTGTATATATAGGAACTCTAATTCCACTGCGGCAACACAGATCACTGCCGTGTTCAGCAGCACTGAACACCCTCCAGGATCACAGAACACCGCTTTGAACACCACCAATGACCTGTAAGTCGTAGAGATAAACACACGTCTGTGAACTTACTTTGTGTTCCAGATTGAACGCGACAACTTACAACTATCTTGACTTTCCACCGTGTTATTTGGCGTCCAAGAGCAACGGTAAATCAACGCCAATTCAACGCCTAATCTACGCCAAATCAACGCCAATTCAACGCCGAATCAACGCCAATTCAACGCCAATTCAACGCCGAATCAACGCCAATTCAACGCCGAATCAACGCCGGATCAACGCCAATTCAACGCCGAATCAATGCCAATTCAACGCCGCTCATAGATATTTTGCCCACTGTGACAACACTTCCTTGAATACAGCATTTCCTGATAGTGTTGTATTCTGGAACTGTCTGGAATACAACACTTTACAAGAACTTCCAGGGGATACAACTATTGCAGGATATACGTCAAAGTAAGTTTCACTTAAGAAACTTTCTTTATTAAGAAACAAAGTTTCTTTACTTAAAAAAAATAATGTCTAATTGCCTCAACAATATATATATATATATATATATATATATATATATATATATATATATATATATATATATATAGATAGATAACCAACAAACTTTATATATAATTTATATATATAAATAGATAACCAACAAACCACCGTGTGTTGGTTATCTATTTATAAATTGAATTATATGTTAAGTTTATAGAGAATATCTCAAATCAATCTCGCTATCCTTTCGTATTTCGCATCAATCTCCCCCCCTCTCCCCCCCCCCTCTCCCCCCCCACTCCCCCCCCCCCTTCTAAATAAATCTCTAAATCACTTTCGCTAACATGACAACTACAGGACAACATCGTGACGAAATACCTGAACAATTTAATAAAAACAAAATTGAATCTTCGAAAATACAATCTTCACAGACCGTTGTAAACAACCAAATTATTGTCAATTATCCTGGGTATTTAGACACGCTTGTTAAGAGTAATGAGTCTTGTGGTGGGGGGATGGGGGTGGGAGGAGGGGGGGAATGATTAAAGGATGGGGTTATACAGTAATTGACATGGCGTAATGCAAAGCTGTTTTAATACCCACTGTGTGTGTGTGTGTGTGTGTGTGTGTGTGTGTGTGTGTGTGTGTGTGTGTGTGTGTGTGTGTGTGTGTATGCATGTATGCGTGCGCGTGCGTGTGTGAAGCAGGGGTATACAGAGTGGTTAACGTATTTTTAAACCACATTCCAGATTCCATTATATTGAATCATCTCTGGGAGGGGGGGATACCTCACCATTCCCACGCTTCAAAATGAACCCCATTACCATGGTAATGGGGTTAATTATAATAATGCAATGGTAATGCAACCATTAGCACCATTTATGAAAGCTTGTCCCGGATTTTAGCCTCACTACCGGTTACGTTCCTGTACAATACGAGCACTTAATTGGCCTTATTCCTGTGACAGATACATGAGTTCGCTCCCCCAGACGTGTGTCAATATGTTCTATGGGGGGAGCAAAGCCTTTGTTTCTCATCTGTCTGTGCCTGTAAGGTTGAGCTTCAGCTATTGGACCTCGATTTTTTGTCGATCTTGTTGTCGTTCGACAAACGAAATGACGCCCACTCAACCTTCTTTGCCCCTTAGTTCAATATATGGTTTTACTGCTCGTGTCTATTCAGTTCGCACCTGTCTGTACGCACCTGTCTGTCCCCACCTGTCTGTACGCACCTGTCTGTACGCACCTGTCTGTACGCGTGTGTGTTGTGCAATTCAGACGCCGTTTAAAAGAATCTAACAGAATTTCACGTAATTTCCTCATGTGATCCGTGAGAGGTCACAGGCTATGAGGGGTTTCCAGCTCCTGGGCCCCCTGCCCCCCCCCCCTTCTTTCAGCAATGATTTGATTCAGCGACGAAGCAAGGAACGCCAGGGAGAAGCAGGGAACGCCAGGAAGAAGCAAGGAACGTCAGGGAGAAGCAGGGAACGTCAGGGAGAAGCAGGGAACGCCAGGGAGAAGCAGGGAACGCCAGGGAGAAGCAGGGAACGTCAGAGAGAAGCAGGAAACGCCAGGAAGAAGCAGGGAACGCCAGGAAGAAGCACGGAACGCCAGGGAGAAGCAGGGAACGCCAGGGAGAAGCAGGGAACGCCAGGAAGAAGCAAGGAACGTCAGGGAGAAGCAGGGAACGCCAGGGAGAAGCAGGGAACGCCAGGGAGAAGCAGGGAACGCCAGGGAGAAGCAGGGAACGTCAGAGAGAAGCAGGAAACGCCAGGAAGAAGCAGGGAACGCCAGGAAGAAGCAGGGAACGCCAGGGAGAAGCAGGGAACGCCAGGGAGAAGCAGGGAACGCCAGGAAGAAGCAGGGAACGCCAGGAAGAAGCAGGGAACGCCAGGAAGAAGCAGGGAACGCCAGGGAGAAGCAGGGAACGCCAGAGAGAAGCAGGGAACGCCAGAGAGAAGCAGGGAACGCCAGGGAGAAGCAGGGAGGGGCCAGGGAGAAGCAAGGAATGTCAAGGACGACCAGGGTGAGATAGGGAGCACCAGGGAGATTCAGGAAAAGGGCAGGGATGACCCAGAGAGGCAGAGGAGGAGGCACAGAGTGCAGGGAGTGCCAGGGAGTGCCAGGGAGGGGCTGGGAGTGCCAGGGAGGGGCTGGGAGTGACTGGGAGTGCCAGGGAGAGTCAGAAGAGGGGGCAGGGAGGGAGTGAGGTGTAGTGCCAGGTAAGGGGAGGGTCGCTGAGAGTTTCCCCCCCCCCCCAACACAACTCTCCTTACATTACCAGTAGTGCCAAGGGCAGGTGGCTCCTGGGGGTGCCTGGGTCTGCTGCTGCTGCTACTATTGCTGCTGCTGCTACTATTGCTGCTGCTGCTACTGTTGCTGCCACGGCTACTGTTGTTGATGCTACTCTTACTGCCGCGGCTACTGTTGCTGCCGCGGCTACTGTTGCTGCCGCGGCTACTATTGCTGCGGCTGCCGCTGTTGCTGGTGCTGCTACTGTTGTTGATGCTACTGTTGCTGCCACGGCTACTGTTGCTGCCGTGGCTGTTGTTGTTGATGCTACTGTTGCTGGTGCTACTTTTGTTGCTGTTGCTGCTACTGTTGCTGCCACGGCTACTGTTGCTGCTGCTACTGTTGCTGTTACTATAAGGCAGAGGCCGAGAAGTACAAGACAGAGGGTTCAACGAAGCAATCTTCACGCTATACACAACAAGCAAGCAAAGTAACAACAAAAAACACTCGTGCTCGAGTTGCAAGCAACGTATTACATTCCCCAGAAGTTGTTGAAGCCCCTCAGAGTGCATCAATAAACCCCAGCTTCACACACACGCCACACTGAGGATGATTTTAACCCCCCTACCCCCTTACAATCTCTAAATTTAACTTTCAGTCTTGTTAAATAACCCCCCCCCATTCTACCCTACCCCCCCTTCCCCCTCACCACCTACCCCTAGTATTGCAGATGATTTTAACCCCCTCCCCCACCATAAAAAATCCCCCCCTTACAATCTCTAAATTTAACTTTCAGTCTTGTTAAATAACCCCCCCCCCCATTCTACCCTACCCCCCCTTCCCCCCACAACCTACCCCTAGTATTGCAGATGATTTTAACCCCCTCCCCCACCATAAAAAAATCCCCCCCCCCTTACAATCTCTAAATTTAACTTTCAGTCTTGTTAAATAACCCCCTCCCCATTCTACCCTACCCCTCCCTCCACCTACCCCTAGTGTTGCTGTGGTTGCAGGTGCAGATTATTGTGTATTAATGGAGTGAAATGAAAATTTGCATAAAATAATTGTTTGGTGAATGTTAGCAGAGTCAGAGACTAATGCTGGGATCTGGGCAGGTAGCTAGGAGGAGGAGATAAGGATAACGGGTTGATGAAGGGCATGAGTTAAAGGGTGAGAGAGAGAGAGAGAGAGAGAGAGAGAGAGAGAGACAGAGAGAGAGAGAGAGAGAGGGGGGGGGGTGCTGGCATCCTGGGCCGCACTATGGTCGTACTGGGATTAAAGTATACTGAATATTCCTCAGTGTCCTTTAACATTATAATTTAATAACGAATGGAAGAAATATTAAACAATAAAATGAAATTTTTCAATGTATATTATAAACAATATTAATTCATTATATATATTATATATATATATATATATATATATATATATATATATATATATATATATATATATATATATACATATATATATATATTACTCAATATTATTAGAATCATTTCATATCCCTGAAATAAGGTCTATTTGTTTATTCATCATTTACTCACCAAACCTGTACATCTATTCTCGATAATGACACTTATGTTTACCTTTATTAAACACTTGACGAGCTTTGAAGTGCCTCGAGGTTGTTTATAACAACAACAACAACATGAGGTTATGAAAATCACAAACTGTTTAAGAAATATGAAAAAATCGTATTATTCAATCTGCGATATAAATTTCGTCTGGATTCACCAACTTCGTCCAACTATTTCGAAATGGCTGGTAATTAATAACATTTTATTCGCATGGATCATCGGGTAATCGAACTCGGGCCTGTAGAATGCCAGGCTGTCCTCGAGGCGCGTTGGATTTAAAACTCGGGATGAATAGTAACAGTCTGCCTGCCCTCGTGTTCTTAACGATGATTAGCATTGTGGGATAATTGCGACTGCCTCGAATTTCACAGGCCCGAGTTCAATTCTCGATGATCCAAATGAATGACATTACATTACCCAAGATAGTGAGGTGTGTGTGTGTGTGTGAATGTATGTGAATGTGTGTGTGTGTGTGTGTGTGTGTGTGTGTGTGTGTGTGTGTGTGTGTGTGTGTGTGTGTGTGTGTGTGTGTGAGTGTGTGTGTGTGTGAGTGTGTGTGTGTGTTTGTCTGTGTGTGTGTGTGAGTGTGTGTGTGTGTGAGTGTGTGTGTGTGTGTGTGTGTGTGTGTGTGTGTGTGTGTGTGTGTGTGTGTGTGTGTGTGTGTGTGTGTGAGTGTGTGTGTGTGTGTGAGTGATTGCGTTAATAATATACTCCAATGTTTATTTCTACCAACAAATGATGATGCAAGAGCAACTCTATCACTACATATAACTGCAAACATAACTTACTCCCCCCCACCCCACTCTCCCTCCCTTCAACGACGTTGCAAACACCAATACAAACCACCATTGTTGCAGCCCGTGTAAACCTCACATAAACAACACCGAGACTATTGACGCCGTGTTTACTAATCGCCAGTGATTGGGGCAACACAGCCGAAGCTACAAACACTTACAGCTAATTGCAAGCTAATCTCAGACCGAACACTGATACTCGAGTTACACTACAGTCAGCTAAAGATACCATCTTCACCCCAAGCGTCTCTCTCTCTCTCTCTCTCTCTCTCTCTCTCTCTCTCTCTCTCTCTCTCTCTCTCTCTCTCTCTCTCTCTCTCTCTCTCTCTCTCTCACTGGATATAATCACAGAATTGGGTAGTTTGGAGGGTGTTGAGGATGGGAGGAATGATAATTTGGAACAAGTTGTCGTGTAAAATTCAAGTTTGAGGAGGGGGTTGATGGGTGGTGCTGGGAGGGGGCAGAGTGGTGCTGGGAGGGGGCAGGGAGGTGCTGGGAGGGGCTGAGAGTGTGGTGAATCTCCTATATGTTTCTCCCTCCTCCTCTCTCGTTATCTCCCGTCTCGCTATCTAACTCTCCTTCGCTATATCTATACCTCTTCCTCACTATCGCCAACTCACCCTTTCTCTCTGTCTCTTCCTCTCTCAATATACCTATTTCCTCCCTACCTTCCTTCCCGTCTCCCTCCCTACCTTCCTTCCCGTCTCCCTCCCGTCCCTTTTTGCCGTCTGCTATGACAGAACCTCCCCTACCCCCCCCCCCCCCCCGTTCCCTACCCCACCCAAGACCACTACCCATACCATCCCCCTTCTATTAAGTTCTTCCCCCGCCTCTCTAGAACATTCCCGATTGAAATCGTAAATAGAAGAACATCTTCAATAACAGTCTACATGAACCGCAATGACCGGTCTACACTACAACAGTCTGCAAGCGGGCAGTGGGCAGTGGTGCCCAGGGCAAAGGGTATGTGATTACCAGTAAGCGGGGTACTGCCCTGCGGGTACACTACTAGGTATAGCACGATATATATATATATATATATATATATATATATATATATATATATATATATATATATATATATATATATATATATAATTACCAAACCCCCCAATTTCAATATTCCGCATTGGCCTGTCCTCGGCGATTCGCCGTGCGGTTTAACGACTGAATTGGCAGTCACGGGATGTTTATAGTGCGTTGTGATGAGGGTATGTTCCCGGCGCGGTGGTGGGGGACATCGATGTCCAAGAGATCGAGATCGAGGTCCTCCTAACACTTCAATATGGGGTTCAAATACTGCTTTGTAGGATTTTTTTTTTTTTGTCAAAGGGTTTTTGGGGCTTCCCGAACGTTGATATGGGTTTTAAGAAGTTTCAAAGCTACTCCTCCATATTTTTTTTATAGTAAATCACCAAGGATTTAAGAGGAATTTAATGGACTCGTATGAGAATTAATCCAAGTTATCATTCTAAATCCAACAGCTTTGACGCTTGAAACAACAACCTTGGTCAACATCCGCTACAAATTTCAGAATTTAATAGTAGAATCTAGTAGTAGGATCTTGTATACCACATATGTAAGACCAATCTTGGAGTATGCAGCCCCCAGCATGGAGCCCGTACCTTGTCAAAAACAAGACGAAGCTGGAAAAAGTTCAAAGGTATGCCACTAAACTAGTCCCAGAACTAAGAGGCATGAGTTACGAGGAAAGGCTGCGGGAAATGCACCTTACGACACTGGAAGACAGAAGAGTAAGGAAAGACATGATCACAACCTACAAAATCTTCATGGGAATCAACCGGGTAAACAAGGATAAACTATTCAACACTGGAGGTACGCGAACAAGGGGACACAGGTGGAAACTGAGTACCCAAATGAGCCACAGGGACGTTAGAAAGAACTTTTTCAGTGTCAGAGTAGTTAACAGACGGAATGCATTAGGCAGTGATGTGGTGGAGGCTGAATCCATACACAGTTTCAAATGTAGATATGACAGAGCCCAGTAGGCTCAGGAATCTGTACACCAGTTGATTGACGGTTGAGAGGCGGGACCAATGAGCCAAAGCTCAACCCCCGCAAGCACAAATAGGTGAGTACACACACACACACACACACACACACACACACACACACACACACACACACACACACACACACACACACACACACACACCACACACATACACACACACGCACAAAAAAATCTCTACTTCCTGACATAGTGATGAGAGAACAGTACTGACCAGTACTTTCCGTTCATCCTGACCATCAGGAGGTAGTGGTTAGTGGGGGTTGGATCAGGGGGGGTGGGGTCTGGGGGGGGGAGAGGGGTAGAGAGAGAGGAGAGGCGAGCGGGTATGACCGCTACTATTTGCTCTCCCTGACCGTCAGGGGGCTAGGAGAGGGATGGGGACGAGGAGCGGTTATGATCATAACTCTCCCCCCCCCCCACCCCCACCCCATCCTCCCCGTTGACGCAGTTGTAATGAAACGAAAAACGGAAGTCATTTGCTCATGAAATTCAGAATCGCATCGTTGAAAATTAATGTTGGAGAAGATGAAAAGTTGTTCGAGTTCACAGTAGCTGGGGGGTAGACGTAGTTTGAGCTCACAGTAGCTGTGGGTAGAGGAAGTTTGAGCTCACAGTAGCTGGGGATAGAGATTGTTTGAGCTCACAGTAGCTGGGGGTAGAGGAAGTTTGAGCTCACAGTAGCTGGGGATAGAGATTGTTTGAGCTCACAGTAGCTGGGGGTAGACGTAGTTTGAGCTCACAGTAGCTGGGGGGGTAGAAGTAGTTTGCCCTTACAATAATCTAGGTTATAGAGGCAGGTCCTGCTTGCAGGCAACTGCAAAAAGGACAAGTTGTACTTAGAGGGACTTGAATCCAAGGGCTTCTTGATTACACGTTATAAGATATACGTTAACTTTTTTATGGCTGTCAGCAACTCCCTTGTTGCTCTTCTGCTGCTGTCGATAGTTCTGCTATTGTCACTGCTGCTGCTATTGTTACTGCTACTGCTGCTGCTATTGTTACTGCTACTGCTGCTGCTATTGTTACTGCTACTGCTGCTGCTATTATTACTGCTACTGCTGCTGCTATTGTTACTACTGCTGCTGCTATTGTTACTGCTACTGCTGCTGCTATTGTTACTGCTACTGCTGCTACTGCTATTGTCACTGCTGCCGGAGCTGTTCTCAGGAACCCGACAACCATCTCTGCTGTGGTCCAGTTCAACACAAATCGAGGAACGAGTTTTTGCCTTCGTACGACATCAGCTTGTAGAATTTATTCTAGTCGTTAGTTCCCCCCCCCCTCCTTCACCCTATCCCTCCATCCCTATTTCCTCACTCCCTCCGAGCCTTCCCTCCAATCCCTATCCTCCCTCCCACAGAGCCCACCACCGACGTGTTCCCCCCCAAAGCATCGTTCCTGCCCCCAGAGGACAAATTATCACCCAATAACTTAATAACGATCAATGCGTCATTGGACTTCGCGAAGCCTCTAGGGGGGAACTGAAGAAAGAGGAAGGGGGCGCGGCGCCCCTGTTTCGCTGAACGATAGCGACGGACGCTATCATTCTCAGGTGAGTTAGGAGGATATCCGGATATCTGGTGTCGATTATGTTGCACGGCTCATTGCAAAAGGAAAAGGAGTCGTTGGAATGGGAAAAAGAGGAGGGGGAGAGAGGGGGAAGATAGGACAGGCCAGGTGCGGGCATCTTTTGTGGGACAGATGAAAGGGATTGGTATATATATATATATATATATATATATATATATATATATATATATATATATATATATATATATATATATATATATATATTAAAGGTTGAGTGGGAAAGTGTTAAAGCCTTTAGTCAACCAACGGAAAAGATATTTCACATGGAGATTAAAATCGAACAGTCTCGTCAATCTTAAATATATATATATGTGTGTGTGCATTTAAAAGGGTGTGTGGGGGGGGTCTGAAAAGGCACATGAGAGGGGAATCGTATGGAGCAAGGAAGGAAGGAAGGAAGGAAGGAAGGAAGGAAGGAAGGACAGGAGACTGGGAACAGACGCAAGAAACACCGAACGTTGGAGACAGTGATTCAGGCAATACTGCAGAAGTATGTGAGAACGTAAGAGGTGACAGTACACTGACAGCTTCACCAGTGACACACTGATGACAGACAGTAAACTGACAGCTTCACCAGTGACACACTGATGACAGACAGTACACTGACAGCTTCACCAGTGACACACTGATGACAGACAGTACACTGACAGCTTCACCAGTGACACACTGATGACAGACAGTACACTGACAGCTTCATCAGTGACACACTGATGACAGACAGTACACTGACAGCTTCATCAGTGACACACTGATGACAGACAGTACACTGACAGCTTCACCAGTGACACACTGATGACAGAGAGTACACTGACAGCTTCACCAGTGACACACTGATGACAGACAGTACACTGACAGCTTCATCAGTGACACACTGATGACAGAGAGTACACTGACAGCTTCACCAGTGACACACTGATGACAGACAGTACACTGACAGCTTCACCAGTGACACACTGATGACAGACAGTACACTGACAGCTTCACCAGTGACACACTGATGACAGACAGTACACTGACAGCTTCATCAGTGACACACTGATGACAGAGAGTACACTGACAGCTTCACCAGTGACACACTGATGACAGACAGTACACTGACAGCTTCACCAGTGACACACTGATGACAGACAGTACACTGACAGCTTCACCAGTGACACACTGATGACAGAGAGTACACTGACAGCTTCATCAGTGACACACTGATGACAGAGAGTACACTGACAGCTTCACCAGTGACACACTGATGACAGAGAGTACACTGACAGCTTCATCAGTGACACACTGATGACAGAGAGTACACTGACAGCTTCACCAGTGACACACTGATGACAGAGAGTACACTGACAGCTTCACCAGTGACACACTGATGACAGAGAGTACACTGACAGCTTCATCAGTGACACACTGATGACAGAGAGTACACTGACACAGGAAATAGAGTTCCTACCTTGGAATACTCTTTCAGTTAAGTTGGGGTTATTGCATTTTTTTTTCTTTGCTGACGTGATGAGTCTGTGCAACAGTGTGTACTCACCTATTTGTACTCACCTACTAGTACTCACTTACTAGTACTCACCTATGTGTACTCACCTCAAGATGTATTAATATACGAAAGTACTTAAGGAAATTCCTGTTTCAATTTTCCTCCGTGGTCTTACAATGTCACATTTTTAATCACGTGTTTATTTTCGTGATTATATAATATATATATATATATATATATATATATATATATATATATATATATATATATATATATATATATATATATAGGTTTTGTTTTTGAAACTATCTCTCAGTCCCTTGAGCGTTGACCGGCACTATCTCTGAGTCCCTTGAGCGATAACTGAGAGTTTCAAACAGAGGGGTTTGAAACTATCGCCAGTACGACAGTCGTGGGGTAGGGCGAGGTACGAGAGCGTAGACACGACAGCAACAAAGACCCTTCGACTTGCACACCTGCTGGACGTTAATTGTCGCGAGCGTACGATAGCGCTCAGCGCCCCGGCCATCCCTCGCAAGTAATGTTTACGAGGTCGTATATCAGAACCAACGACAGTATTCTCGACTTTGATCTTAAGTGCTGCATCTATGCGCCATATTATACAGCTCTTTTGAATTCCAACGAATTGACCAAGCAATTTATTTCGTACAGTACAGTGTATTTGTAAATCAAAGAGTGTAAATACAGGGTATTCATGAATGTAAAACCACGGAATCTGACAAGCACAAAGGCAAGGGGCAAGCCCTGTACACAAGCTAGTTATCATGCTTGTGTTATCTAGGTAGCCAGTCAAGCCACCACTCTCGCAAACCAGTGGCTTGTTCGCCTCCACATCCATGGCATATAAATTGCAATTCACACTGTTGTGTATTTAAGCACGTCAGTTACCTGGAGAAGCTGTGTGTGTGTGTGTGAGTGTATGTACTCACCTAATTGTGCTTGCGGGGGTTGAGCTCTGGCTCTTTGGTCCACACACACACACACACACACACATGTGTGTGTGTGTGTGTGTGTGTGTGTGTGTGTGTGTGTGTGTGTGTGTGTGTGTGTGTGTGTGTGTGTGTGTGTGTGTGTGTGTGTGTGATACATAAATACGTGTTGCTCTAAAGGCGTGTTTTGCTAAAGATCTCTTCAACATCTTCAGAGGCATGGACATCTTGACTTATAACCCCTGAAATAAATTAAAGACGCAGAAACAATAGGAGATTAAATACATTTGCCATGCGCCATATATATATATATATATATATATATATATATATATATATATATATATATATATATATATATATATATATATATATATATATATATATATATATATATATTACCTTGCTTCCCTGCACTGCGAATTCAACCACGGGGTTTAAGCCTTCGTTCACTGTAGACATCGCTCCGCAAATGGAAAGATCTTGAAAAGGACTTCAGATTCGACAATCTTACTTGATGTCTCCCCCGCCCCCAAGAAACGTTTTGCGAGCTGGACTTACATCCTGCAGCAAGCCACCATTTACCTTCTAGTAATCTCCTCGTCAATCATGTCACGACATTCTCAAGCCGTTCCCATCAACCTGGTCCCGTACCCTCAACTCAACCCGAGTCTGGGTTGAAGTATATATTACACCAGTCACTGCTGGCTTATGGTGGTATATCGTATTCTCTCTCTTCTCTCTACGTCTGCAAACTTGTATGTGAATTCCAGGAGGTGTGTATAGCGTTACTGGAGGCTCCTCTCTTCTCCTGGTTGGTTATCTTTGCGTCACGTGATATCATATCTACCATGGGAGTCCTTTGCTTCACGTGATATCATACCTACCGTGGGAGTCCTTTGCTTTACGTGATACAATACCCATCATGGGAGTCCATTGCTTCACGTGATATCATACCCCACCATGGGAGTCAATTGCTTCACGTGATATCATACCCCACCATGGGAGTCCATTGCTTCACGTGATATCATACCCCACCATGGGAGTCCATTGCTTCACGTGATATCATACCCCACCATGGGAGTCCATTGCTTCACGTGATACAATACCCATCATGGGAGTCCTTTGCTTCACGTGATATCATACCCCACCATGGGAGTCCATTGCTTCACGTGATATCATACCCCACCATGGGAGTCCATTGCTTCACGTGATATCATACCCCACCATGGGAGTCCATTGCTTCACGTGATACCATATCCACCATGGGAGTCCTTGGCTACAAATTATATGTCAATATTGTTGAAATCGCCGAATATCGGGATTATCTTCCACCGAACCAAAGATAAACACGTTCTGCACAGGTTTATGTTTAACAACTTTTTTTTTGGGGGGGGGTGTTCCCCCCCCCCCCCCCCCCCTGGGGCGTTCTTCTATATACTGGAAGGTTAAAGTTAATTTTAACTTGTTCAAATCACCATTTTTTTGTCCATTTAGAAATTTTTGCTGTTTTGGGTGTAATTCAACCTCTTGTGCTTGTATCTCCCCCATATATACTTCAACTCTCAATTGAGTTGCTTTGTCCATTCTGAGGGGCTGGGAGTTTTGGGTTGATCTGGGGGATGCGGAAGGGGTGGGATGGAAGAGGTATTGTGTCATTGGTTGCTGTGGGAGAGATGGGAGAGGGAGGGGAGGGTAGGGGGCAAGGACTGGCTGGGGGGGGAAGTGGTGATAGTGAAGGTTGTGGGAGATTGATTGTTGCCCCCCGGAGGCGGCTAGTTTATTGTGCACCCCATACTGTTGTGGGAGAGACGTCAGCTGTCCAGCTTCACTACCACCCCCCTCCCCTCTCCCCTCCCATGCTTGTATTCCACATGTTTCCGTCTCTTGCGGTGTTGGTGTAGCATTGTCTGGTCCGAGAGACCTGTTCGAGATACCCAAGATACCCCCCCCATTGACTGAGGGAGGAGTGGTCAGCAGCCATACTGGCCAGACCCAGCTGTGCTTAACCTGACTGATCCTTTGTAAATGTGGATTTGACCAGGTGTCAAATTTTAGCTCTTGGGCCCCCTGCTTTTCTTCAACCACCGTTGATTCCCAAACCAATTTTGGCTTCTACAATCGTGTAGTTAATTCCTTTATCCTACTACTTACACTTTAAAAACCACTTTCTAACACAACTCATGTTTCCTCAATCACTCTCCATGTTCTCTTAGTATTCGTCGTGAATGTTTCTTATTGTGCTAATCAAACACCATCAACCTTTCATGTCTCTATCATGTCTCCCACCCCCTTTCAACGTTGAGACCGTGTATGTTCGGTATAGTGTATCACGAAGCTTCAGTGTGCTAATTTGGCAAGGTTTTCTCCTTCTCTCAAGTACTGTTAGTTTGATGTTGACCAGACCACACACTAGAAGGTGAAGGGACGACGACGTTTCTGTCCGTCCTGGACCATTCTCAAGTCGATTGGAGACCATTTTCCAATCGACTTGAAAATGGTCCAGGACGGACCGAAACATCGTCGTCCCTTCACCTTCTAGTGTGTGGTCTGGTCAACTTACTTTAACCACGTTATTGTGACTCATCGCTTGCATACTGTTAGTTTCTTGTTTACCTAGTACTCTCTGCGGCACTCGCCAAGTTCATTCGTGTTATTCTTTCCAGAACCTGGTACAGAGATCCTTGTCAAAGAGACTAAGGTCTGTAGTTGATTGATGAAGATTAAGTTAATTAAGGCTTGATTAAGGGGTGGCACGGGACTGAATAGCCCCGTGAGGGTCTGTAGTCTAGCGACTCTTCTCTATAGACCCTCCTCGTCTCATGGACGAAGGATTAGACAAATGTAGTTTAATCCTGACAATTGTAGGGTTTAATCCTGACAATTGTAGGGTTTAATCCTGACAATTGTAGGGTTTAATCCTGACAATTGTAGATTACTTAATAATCATTGGTATTTCTGGATAACAGCTGGATAATGGTGGAATTGCGATCCCATGATGGATCGCGAGACAAACATCCAATAATGGATCTTTGAGGAAGATCCGGGAGCCGGTCGGCCGAGCGGACAGCACGCTGGACTTGTGATCCTGTGGTCCTGGGTTCGATCCCAGGCGCCGGCGAGAAACAATGGGCAGAGTTTCTTTCACCCTATGCCCCTGTTACCTAGCAGTAAAATAGGTACCTGGGTGTTAGTCAGCTGTCACGGGCTGCTTCCTGGGGGTGGAGGCCTGGTCGAAGACCGGGCCGCGGGGACACTAAAAAGCCCCGAAATCATCTCAAGATAACCTCAAGAAGAGAGAGGAAGAGATAGGGAGAGAGGAAGGGAGACCCGGGCATGGCCGGGTACCTCTTCTTACATATATATATAAGTTTGTGTGGATGTAAATAGGAGCTA
>NC_091175.1:9294790-9307290 GCF_040958095.1 Procambarus clarkii | reverse complement strand
TCTGCAACATAGACCCCGGCAAACACAGGAGTCTGCAACATAGACTCCGACAAACACAGGAGTCTGCAACATAGACCCCGGCAAACACAGGAGTCTGCAACATAGACCCCGGCAAACACAGGAGTCTGCAACATAGACTCCGACAAACACAGGAGTCTGGAACATAGACCCCGACAAACACAGGAGTCTGCAACATAGACCCCGGCAAACACAGGAGTCTGCAACATAGACTCCGGCAAACACAGGAGTCTGCAACATAGACCCCGGCAAACACAGGAGTCTGCAACATAGACTCCGACAAACACAGGAGTCTGGAACATAGACCCCGACAAACACAGGAGTCTGGAACATAGACCCCCGGCAAACACAGGAGTCTGCAACATAGACCCCGGCAAACACAGGAGTCTGCAACATAGACTCCGACAAACACAGGAGTCTGGAACATAGACCCCGACAAACACAGGAGTCTGCAACATAGACCCCCGGCAAACACAGGAGTCTGCAACATAGACCCCGGCAAACACAGGAGTCTGCAACATAGACTCCGACAAACACAGGAGTCTGCAACATAGACTCCGACAAACACAGGAGTCTGCAACATAGACCCCGGCAAACACAGGAGTCTGCAACATAGACCCCGGCAAACACAGGAGTCTGCAACTTAGACCCCGGCAAACACAGGAGTCTGCAACATAGACTCCGACAAACACAGGAGTCTGCAACATAGACCCCGGCAAACACAGGAGTCTGCAACATAGACCCCGGCAAACACAGGAGTCTGCAACATAGACTCCGACAAACACAGGAGTCTGGAACATAGACTCCGACAAACACAGGAGTCTGGAACATAGACCCCGACAAACACAGGAGTTTGCAACATAGACCCCGGCAAACACAGGAGTCTGCAACATAGACCCCGGCAAACACAGGAGTCTGCAACATAGACTCCGACAAACACAGGAGTCTGGAACATAGACCCCGACAAACACAGGAGTCTGCAACATAGACTCCGACAAACACAGGAGTCTGGAACATAGACCCCGACAAACACAGGAGTTTGCAACATAGACCCCGACAAACACAGGAGTTTGCAACATAGACTCCGACAAACACAGGAGTCTGCAACATAGACCCCGACAAACACAGGAGTCTGCAACATAGACCCCGACAAACACAGGAGTCTGCAACATAGACCCCGACAAACACAGGAGTCTGCAACATAGACCCCGACAAACACAGGAGTCTGCAACATAGACCCCGGCAAACACAGGAGTCTGCAACATAGACCCCGACAAACACAGGAGTCTGCAACATAGACCCCGACAAACACAGGAGTCTGCAACATAGACCCCGACAAACACAGGAGTCTGCAACATAGACTCCGACAAACACAGGAGTCTGCAACATAGACCCCGACAAACACAGGAGTCTGCAACATAGACCCCGACAAACACAGGAGTCTGGAACATAGACCCCGACAAACACAGGAGTTTGCAACATAGACCCCGACAAACACAAGAATCTACAACATAGACTCCGTGTAGTATTAATAAGTCGTATTATGTAGTATTAAAGCTTAATAAGTCCCTCTCACGAGAACATCAGCTTAGCTTGAGAGGTTTCGGACCAAGCTTGACACAGATAACCCGGTGAAGGAGTTTTATACACCTCGCCTCGATGATTTCGGGGCTCAACGTCCCCGTGGCCCGGTCCTCGACCAGCTAACCCTCCAAGGTTGCCAGTCTTTTTGGGACAGACAACTGTTTATAGCTGTCACGCTTCGAGATCTTCCAAGCCTGTCTGGTATGCTAATTCTCGTATGCTAATTCTCTCACAAACTCGTATGCTAATTGTTATGTATGCTAACAGTGGCCCAGGTGTGAGAGATAATGGCAGTCACCGACTGGTCTTCATCCAAATCAAATTAAGCTTTTATCCCACGTGAAGTTTTGACTGTATAAATATATCTTCCGTGACCTTTAATTACCTGGAAGAGGTCAAGGAGACCTTTGATTAGACTTTTGCTCCCCAAGATAGCATAGGGAAGATGATGTGAAGGTACTGTACTTGCAGGCTGGTGACTCCTTGTCAAAAGCTGGTCTACGGTGTTCAGTAAGTTAGATATCTTCAGGATATCTTAAAGATACCTTCAAGATACTTTTCCTAAAGCTGTGTAAAGGGAAGTGTGTCGGGGAATAAAACTAAATTTCTAAACTTATGGAGATATAAACAATCAGAAAGTATCACTTGCTATCCAGGGTCAAAACACTATATAAATTGACCAGTTATCGCCTGACGGCGACTGTTAACCGGAGTTAACAATGGAGTCTCTCCCACGCACAGACCGGCTGCATCCGGACTCTAGAACTGTAATAAAAGTTCCTTCTCGATTTTGCCCAAACAGCTGCGTTTAAAACGTAATAACTCTCCCGTAAAGGGGAATAATACCTTCCCATGTGGAAGGGAGGTAGGATAGCAACCCCCCCCCCCCATTCCCTATGTGGAACGGGGGTATATAACATATATCAAGCTCTTATACGAGGGGGGAGTGGGACGTGGGCAAGAGGGAGGGAGGAAGGGGTGGGTAGGGGGGGTAGGGGAGATATGGGGCAGGGGGATGGGAGTGAGAGAATCCGGTGTATACATATATATATGTTGCAACACATCGTGTCCTCATCCTCTCCCAAATGCTAATCCGGTCGTTTAATGGGAGGGAATCCTTGTCGTCATACTTTCTCTCGTTGGGAAGAGTTACGGAACGACTTCGTTATCTCTCTCGACTCCTTCTACCGTCTCGAATGCACCGAACAATAATTTCGAAAACCCACTGACGAAAGTCTCTTGCCCACGAATCGGGTCACATACAACCGCTCACGAAATTCATTCACCACGAATTATATTTTTTTGTTTGGACTTTTCAAGGCCAAGCTGGAAAGAGGAATTGTTGTTGGGACTGGAATTCTGCACAGTATGTTTGTCATGTAAACACACACACGAAGCAGGTGTTCGAAGCGCTGCTAAACACACGAAGCAGGTGTTTTTAACTAGCGTTGCTTAAGGAGAAATACGAAAATGTCTGTGTTCGAAAGTTCAACCTCACGCAACTTTCTATTGTGAATTGTGATTGTATGACGCTTGTCATAGAATGCTTGGGAGGGGGGCGATCCCCCCCTACCACTCCCCTCCTCCCTATGCCTCACTATGAGTAGAATTGAACCCTATTGCGACAACCAACGACTCATATGAAGCCTAAAACTAGGGATTTGATTGTCCATTGAGTGTTCTCCAACCAACATTTTCAGGTTGTTATCGACGTAACTATAAAAGATTGTGTCTGTATAAGACTGTGTCTGTATAAGACTGTGTCTGTATAAGACTGTGTCTGTATAAGACTGTGTCTGTATAAGACTGTGTCTGTATAAGACTGTGTCTGAATAAGACTGTGTCTGAATAAGACTGTGAGACAGCATTTTATTCACTGAAAATATTGACATATATGGATAGCGAATGTTATTAAGGACTCACCATTGAGCACTGTAGGAGGTAGGGCTCATGGGGGGGGGGGACTCGTCGAGTTCTTTGCCACACTGTAATGATTCACTATAGTTCTTTGCCACACGGGAATGATTCACTATAGTTCTTTGCCACACGGGAATGATTCACTATAGTTCTTTGCCACACGGGAATGATTCACTATAGTTCTTTGCCACACGGGAATGATTCACTATAGTTCTTTGCCACACGGGAATGATTCACTATAGTTCTTTGCCACACGATAATGATTCACTATAGTTCTGTGCCACACGATAATGATTCACTATAGTTCTGTGCCACACGATAATGATTCACTATAGTTCTGTGCCACACGGTAATGATTCACTATAGTTCTTTGTCACACGGGAATGATTCACTATAGTTCTTTGTCACACGGGAATGATTCACTATAATTCTTTGCCACACGGTGATGATTCACTATAGTTCTTTGCCACACGGGAATGATTCACTATAGTTCTTTGCCACACGGGAATGATTCACTATAGTTCTTTGCCACACGGAATGATTCACTATAGTTCTGTGCCACACGATAATGATTCACTATAGTTCTGTGCCACACGATAATGATTCACTATAGTTCTGTGCCACACGGTAATGATTCACTATAGTTCTTTGTCACACGGGAATGATTCACTATAATTCTTTGCCACACGGTGATGATTCACTATAGTTCTGTGTCACACACACTTGTGCAGACGATCCTTCACTCACACTCTGTCTCACTCACTCACTAACTCACTCACTCACTCACTCACTCACTCACTCACTCACTCACTCACTCACTCACTCACTCACTCACTCACTCACTCACTCACTCCCCAATCACTCTCACTCACTCAATCACTCAAACAATCACACTCTCACTCACTCAATCACTCACACACTCACTCACACACTCACTCACTCACTGAATCACTCAAACACTCACTCACTCACTCAATCAATCACTCACACACTCACTGACCCACTCACTCAATCACTCAAACACTCACCCACTCACTCACCCCCTCACTCACTCACCCACACACACACACACACACACTCACTCACTCAATCACACTCTCCCTCACTCACATGACCCCGCCACTGGTGGAGGGTCGCCAAGAGGTCAGATAAAGAGTCAAGAGAGCGGAGGGAGGTGACACCGCTACTCAGCGCCTCGCGCATGCGCCGGGACAAGAGGGCCCTTAGCGAGCACCTGTTTAACCACCCAGTTAAGACAAGACAGTTACCCCCCCCCCCCCCGCGTTCCTTGCTCCACCGCTATCCACACTGTCGCACTCGAGTCTGCACTCAAATATACTCGATATTCACTCAAATATGCACTCAAACGCAAAACTTGGCAGTTTTGGGGGGCTATTATGTATGAATACAGTGGTTATAGTACCATAATGGTACCATAGCAGGTGTTGGTTATATTTGCAGGTGTTGGTTATATTTGCAGGTGTTGGTTAGGGTGCAGGTGTTGATTATATTTGCAGGTGTTGGTTATATTTGCAGGTGTTGGTTAGGGTGCAGGTGTTGATTATATTTGCAGGTGTTGCTTATATTTGCAGGTGTTGGTTATATTTGCAGGTGTTGGTTATATTTGCAGGTGTTGGTTAGGGTGCAGGTGTTGGTTATATTTGCAGGTGTTGGTTATATCTGCAGGTGTTTGTTTTATTTGCAGGTGTTGGTTATATTTGCAGGTGTTTGTTATATTTGCAGGTGTTGGTTATATTTGCAGGTGTTTGTTATATTTGCAGGTGTTGATTATATTTGCAGGTGTTGGTTATATTTGCAGGTGTTGGTTTAGGGTGCAGGTGTTGGTTATATTTGCAGGTGTTGGTTTAGGGTGCAGGTGTTGGTTATATTTGCAGGTGTTGGTTATATTGCAGGTGTTGGTTATATTTGCAGGTGTTGGTTATATTTGCAGGTGTTGGTTATATTTGCAGGTGTTGGTTATATTTGTAGGTGTTGGTTATATTTGCAGGTGTTGGTTATATTTGCAGGTGTTGGTTATATTTGCAGGTGTTGGTTATATTTGCAGGTGTTGGTTATATTGCAGGTGTTGGTTAGGGTGCAGGTGTTGGTTAGGGTGCAGGTGTTGGTTATATTTGCAGGTGTTGGTTATATTGGCAGGTGTTGGTTATATTTGCAGGTGTTGGCTATATTTGCAGGTGTTGGTTAGGGTGCAGGTGTTTGCCCTCTCAGGAGAGCGAGTCTTCACTCTGGCTTTGTTCTTTCACTCTTGCTGTTGATCTTAGATAACGGCTTCTACATTCCTTCTATCTTTAATTAGTGAAGGAAGATAACAAGTTTCATACGAAGAGCTAACACGTAAAAAGGAAGAAGCAAACGGGAATGTAAGAAAAATAAGAGAACGCGCGAGACACAAGTCCATCACAGATATAAAAAGAACGCAGTATAAACGCATAAGAATTAGAAGAGTGGTGTTGAAGACGGCCAGCATGACCTAGCCCCCAAAGTCAAGGACTAACCCTGAACTATTCCATAACTACATCAGGTGGAAAACAATATCTGTGAATGACCAGGTGATCATTCAACACAGAAAGACAAGGATAGACGCTGGAAATATCTGAAACTCATTGAAATACTCAATAAATAAAGCAAAACACAGTCTGGGAATCTGACTTGAAATCTACAGGAAGAGTTTTAAGATTTCTAAAACCTTAGAAGAGGTCTAAAAAGTTCTCTAAGATAGACGAAACGTCTAAGGTGACGCACGGGTTCTGAACACCACCAGAGGCTACTTGAACTGGGCTGTGAGTGAGAGTAGCGAACAATGGGTAGTTTAGAGGTCCAGCGTGGTCCAATTACAGGCTGGCGGAGACACGTCGTAATCTTCTAGATGCAGCTGTCCACCAGCTGAAGAAAAACACGCAATAAACCCATATAAAAAGCATCAGCGTAATTTTTTTTATTTTTTCTACGTTGATTATGCATCGTATATAGAGAAAATGGGAGTCTGACATACAGTAGAGATCCCTTTGTTCGGTGGGGTTGTGTTCGGAGGGGCCACACCTTCCTGATTGGATCAGGCGCAGTGCACGGGTTTAGGAGTGTTAGAGTGCAAATTAAGGGCGATACGTTCCTCTATGTTATATACACCTGGAGGTTGTGTCTGGTGTGTGGTTGTGTTGCAGGTGTGTAGGGAGGGAGAGAGAGAGAGATGGGAGAGTTCTCGATCTTCGTTGCTGGCCGAATGCGTATATTACTAACTACTAACTATGCGTTATGCGTTATGCGAATGCGTTACTAACTACTAACTAATTTTTTTCTTCAACCCCCCCTCCCTCCCCAGGAAGCAGCCCATAACAGCTATCTAGCTCCCAGGTACCTATTTACTGCTAGGTAACAGAAGGCAAGAGGGTGAAAGAAACTCTGCCCATTTGTCTCTGCCGGAGCCGGAAAACGAACCCGGGCCATAGGATTACCAATCCCGCGCGCTGTCCACTCAGCTACTAGACCCCGCGCGCGTGTGTGTGTGTCAACGCTCACAAACACACGACATAAAACAACGCAAAAACAGCGTACTTTTACAGATTTAAACGAACGTAACAACGCCGTGATTTTGTTCGTGTGTTTGCTGGGGAGGGGGGAGAGGTGGAGGGGGGGGAGGAAGAAGGGGGGGGGAGGCACCACCGTAACCCCCCCCTACACCCCTCCCCCCCCCCCCCCAGAGAGTGTGTCAGCCCCCGCAACTGACGTCTCGAGCGGAGTGTGTTGGGTGAGTGAGTCTCGCTGGACGTCCCTGGTCCAGTTACTTGTAAGGACTGATAGTGTTCTCAATGACGGGGGTAGATACCTAGATTACCCCACTATTTACATATTCTTACACGCAATGGGGGGGGTGTGGCTTGGGGGGTTGGGGGGGAGAAGGAGAGAGGGTGGGTTGAGTTCCACCCTACCCACGCCCACCCACGCCCACCCCACCTACTGCCCACCCTCTCGCAGCAGCAAGACTAATGTCATCATCTGGTGTTAGCTTGTCACCTTTCCTGAGTGGGGACCCAAGAACTAGAGCACCTTGACAATTGGCGTCTCGCAGGTAGGATCAAAGCTGGAGTACCGCCACACTGTTTAAAACTAGAGCGACGCTGGGTCTGGTTACTTCACCTTGTGTCCCGCTTCCACCCTCCACCCTCAACACAATCCCCCCTCCCTACACCCCCGCCCCCACCCACTCTCACCATTATGCATACAGTAAGTTCTGTTAACATTTTAAGCGCGTTTCACAATCCTGACACGAACAATAGAGAGGGTACGAGCACTTGTCTCTCGCGTGCACACGCCTGTGTGTGTGTGTGTGTGTGTGTGTGTGTGTGTGTGTGTGTGTGTGTGTGTGTGTGTGTGTGTGTGTGTGTGTGTGTGTGTGTGTGTGTGTGTGTGTGTTCCATGTACATGTATTTACAAAGTGCGTGATCTGATGTAGTGATATTCACTTGTTTCGTCAGAAAAGTGTATCTGAAAAAAAAGAGTTTCCACGAGGGCCAAGAGAAGAAGGAGGAGGAGGAGGAGGAGGAGGAGGAGGAGAAGGAAGAAGAGGAGGAGGAGCCGCTATATGTCAGCGTGTTGCTCGGTCTTCTCTGGCCTCATATTTCAGGCAGCCAGATATAGTCCTGGGGAATAAAGCAAGACACAGGTGTGTGGCCCACACCTGCCCCGTCTACACCCGTCACCACCACTTAACTCACTCTGACAGACACTCTGAGAGAGAGAAAGAGAGAGAGAGAGAGAGAGAGAGAGAGAGAGAGAGAGAGAGAGAGAGAGAGAGAGAGAGAGAGAGAGAGAGAGAGAGAGAGAGACAGACAGACAGACAGACAGACAGACAGACAGACAGACAGACAGACAGACAGACAGACAGACAGACAGACAGACAGACAGACACAGACACAGACACAGACAGACAGAAAGACAGACAGACAGACAGACAGACAGACAGACAGACAGACAGACAGACAGACAGACAGACAGACAGACAGTTTTGTTACTTAACCAACTAACATGTCTAATATATTTCCAATTTACTGACAATTTTTCCTATTAATGCCACTGAAGCGAAACCATATACAATAATCATAATTTTTTTATATATAATAATTCCTTCTGTCGGGGACAGGTAGGTTGTGTATGTTTATACGTTAGGCCTATATCGACGAGTCACCCCCCAAGATGAACAACCCAGCGGGTTTTCTTCCTATTGGGGAGTGTTGTACACGCTGCTATGGCGGTGTGTCCACTCATATGATGAGTGCCGCTGCCCAATAAACTCGCCCCTCGAGGCAAAATTAACAAAAAATTAATTTAACAATCACGGCATAACAAAAACCCAACTTAAAACAAGAGACACAGTAGAACAAGTCCTCTAAGATAAACAATCCCAGCTGAACATGATATTACTTTTCTTCCCATAGCAGAACACGAGCAGAACACGTCTCTCCCTCCCTTCAAGCGTTCACCGTATTAACGGGACTCTTGGGCAAGGTGGGGCAAGGCAACTATAAATCCTGTACACTCGTTCGAGACAACTATACACAGTGTTGACCTGACCACACACTAGAAATTGAAGGGACGACGACGTTTCGGTCCGTCCTGGACCATTCTCAAGTCGATTGTGACTTGAGAATGGTCCAGGACGGACCGAATCGTCGTCGTCCCTTCAATTTCTAGTGTGTGGTCTGGTCAACATACTTCAGCCACGGTATTGTGACTCATCGCCTGCAACTATACACAGTCCTTTCAAGAGGCGGACGAATGAGATAATTTTGCTGCTAAATGATTTATGACTGGCGAGGTGAGAGTCATTATCAAGCAAATGCCTGTCAATAATGCCTAATTAGACCTTTGTCTAATGAGGCGTTGTGTGAGTAAGATGGATAATGAGTTAAAGATGAGTGCAAGTCATTAAGCCATTTGTTATCCATGTTTCTGGGATGAAAATGACGTTTTCATCAAACGGGGGGGTGGGGGGTCCTATTCATTTACATGAATATACAAGGATATACGATCATGTAAATAGAATTTACATAAATTATGTATATATACAATAGCATCATGTAAAGAAAATTTACATGATTTATGTCCTAGTCATTTACATGAAGAGGACATAATAGGAAATAATATATCATAGTAGTGTTAGTTAACATAACTTTCATGAGTGTAAATATTTGTAAATAATGAGTTCCATGGTTCGGTTGTTAAGTAAATAATGTATTCTGGGATTTTCTTAGTTTTTTTCCTAGTTTTTTTTTATTTGTAAATCTTGGGAAAGTATTAGAAGTGTATTTGTTGAGCATATATGAATGGAATAGTTGGTAGTTGAGTAGTTGTGGGTGATTTGAGGGGAGAGAAGGAGGGGGGGGGAAGGGTGATTGTATATCACCTCCATCTGTGTAACGTCTACGTATACTTGCCCAAAGAATGGACTTCAGCTCTACGGGCCGAGCATATCTGAAGACTTCAAGTAGCGGGAATACTAAATTTCGCGAAATTGAGTCGTGTCCATTCCACTTTCTGTCAATTTTTTTTGGGTGTGGAAGTTCTGTCTTCTGTCTATACGAGTTGTGTAAGTAGTTAGTTGTCTCTTCTCCTATTTCCAGTGTCATATAATGTGGGAGGGGGGGGGGGATCTTACCCCCCTCCCATGCTACATAATGTTTGAGGAGGGGGGCCTTACCTCTCCCATGCACCATAATGATATATGGGTTTCTCCCACTCACGTCGCATAGTCCCATAGTAATGTTTCTGCCATTTATCTCAAGGTTTTTTTCTTTTTTCACTGGTTTTGTTATTTTTATTTTAAGTCTCTTAGCCCTGGAGAGTATATGGAGGCTGTACCTCCACCTACCACTCCACTCATACTACGGGCTCACCATAGCCCGTGCTACTTGAAACTTTGTTCCGGGTAGCGAATCTATGTATACTATGTATGTATACAACAACTATCTATGTATCTATGAATCTATGTATACAGAATCTATGTATACAACAACCACTCCACTATCCGTGCATGGAGTCCCACCTCCACCCACTTTAACCATCGTTCTATACACGCTAACCACCATCCTACGTTCCTAAATTACTATCCTACACCCTAATCACTCTATCCTTCAGCGCTAATCCCGCATCTTTAACCATTCTGCCAATTATAACTATCCTCTATAACCATCTGACTATCTAGAAGGGAATTATCATGGGGGGGGGAGCACCAAGCCATTACGAATATATGTAGCACTTGGAAGGGGTCAGGATAAGGATTTGGGATGGGACGGAGGGAAAAGGAATGGTGGCCAACCACTTATGGACGGTCGGGGATTGAACGCCGACCCGTATGAAACGAGACCGTCGCTCTACCGTCCAGCCCAAGTGGTTGGACAGGACGATATAACTACCTTACTCAGCGACGTAACACCCTTAACCACCCCCTTCCACCACCCTTAACCACGTCTCTTAACTGAATTAAGAGGCCCCTCACCCACACTGTGGCCCAACGACCTTGTGGGAGAGAGGTGGGGAGGTGGTAGTTGAGGGGGGGGGGTGGTAGTTAAGGAGGGTGGGGGTGACAACGTCCTTCACGTTGGACCATAGAGGCGATTTTGGCTTATTAAGAGGTCGGTGGCCTTTATTTTGGTGCGTAGAACACCCCATGAGAGCAGGTGGTGGGCCTTGTGTGTGTGGGTGGGGGGGTGAGGGCCCCCTTGTGTGGGGGGGGCACCTGGTGTATGTGTGTGAGGGGGACACCTTGTGTGGGGGGGGGGGCACCTTTAAGGCACCTGGTGCTAGGTGCACCTTGTGTGAGGCTGGATCTTACCGCGGCACCTTAAATGGGTCACCCCTGGGATGAGCCATCACTTGCGAGCAGCCTTATAGAGGAGGGGCCTGGACCGGGGGTATCATCAACCATTTACGAAACCTCTACATCAATCACGTCGCCCCTATTAACATATATTAAACAGTTTACGAGCTCCGAAGCACTACACGAGGTTATTTATGTCAACAATAACCCTGGGAATGAGAGAGAGAGAGGGAGAGAGAGAGAGAGAGAGAGAGAGAGAGAGAGAGAGAGAGAGAGAGAGAGAGAGAGAGAGAGAGAGAGAGAGAGAGAGAGAGAGAGAGAGAGAGAGAGAATTGCGTGGCGGCACATCTCTTTACTATCCTCAGCATGCTAATTCATGAATGGAATTTTGCCAAACAAGGCAGTTGCCGCGAGTGACAAAAACATTAGTATTTGACTGCCCCCCACCCCACCCACTCCCCCCACCCCTCCTGGTCTCTACCACCTCTGTGCTCCTCACACTAAAACAACTACTCCTCCTACTAACCTCTACAACTACTGCTACTGCTACAAACATTCAATCAACCCTACAACTGCTTACTACCAGTATTCAGCCACTACTTCACCTATCATCACCACTATTCCTGCTGCGAGATCTTCCAGCACGTCAGAGGTGAGGTCCAGTACATGTGAACTGATCCAGCAGCTGGTGCTAGCTAGCAGTCTGCGGTCACCTCTGCTACCTCTCGGGCTAGTTACGGCTAGTTAAACAGCCTGGTTGATTCCTTACACCCTCCCACCACTCCTAGTGGACCTATTCTGACCAAAAAAATGTCAAAAGAATGTCTGAATGTCAAAAGAACAAAAAACAGCTTTGAACAGATAAAAATAAAATATGTAATAATAATACAAAAAAATATAATAAAAATAATATTATTATTATTATTATTATCATCTAGTAATAAATAAGATCCATTATCAGCACAAGTTACACCAAACACAACAACAACAGTGTAAACAGTGGCGGACACAAGTTTTTTGTTAAGGGGGAAGTACGGGATTTTATCTTGGAAAACATTGAATTCTTGTTTTTTTTACTTTATGTTTATAAAGGCCTTAATTACTCCAGGTACGTACAGGCAGGCACGTGCACCGAACGCCAGCTACG
>NC_091175.1:9228455-9289290 GCF_040958095.1 Procambarus clarkii | reverse complement strand
GAGGACCATAGTACATATACCGACTTACAACGCAATTAGAAAGTAGACATCGGTACTATGGAATTTGGACAACTCGGAAAAACAATTTTCTACTAACGTTGCCAAGACAAGCTAAACTAACCTAACCAAACTTTCCTAGGCCTATAATACACGCTATCTTAGGTCTAATATAGTACACATGAGTACTATACTAGGCCTAGTAATATTTTTAGTATTACTAGTTTGTTTTAAGCTTCTTTTTTCAGGCTATAAAGTGAACAGTACAAAGGTCTACTATCTGATAGTAGGTAAGGTAGTTATCAGGATAAAGCACAAAGCCATTACGACTATATATAGCACTGGGATGGGATCAGGATAATGATTTAGGATAGGACGGAGGGAAGGAATGGAGCTCAACTATTTAGACGGTCGGGGATTGAACGCCGACCTGCAAGAAGCGAAATCGTCGCTCTGCCGTCCAGTCCAAGTGGTTAATCTGATAGAAGTAATAAAGAAGTCGTTAGGATTATTTCCCGTTCATTCTACCTATGTGTATACTTATGTATAAGTATATACACATATATACAAGTATATATAAATATACGTATCCTATGTGTATACTTATGTATAACCCAATCACGTGTTGTTGTTGTGATTATTCTTGCATGTATATGCTTGTATATTCCTTCACATACATACATACATACATACATACATACATACATACATACATACATACATACATACATACATACATACATACATACATACATACATACATGTATGCTCGTTTAACCCTTAGGTATTCATTATCCACTAAGATTAACTACATAATTTTACGCCTTGTATAGCGATGATTAAGTAAAATAATTGTTTAGTTCTAGAATTTGCTTTTAATTAATGTTACTTAAATATTCCTTCTTGTATAATTGACGATAATCTGCTTTAAAACAGTCCCCTCCATGGCGGATGAAAATTTAACAAAAAGATTTCCTTTAAGTTGCATAGGTCTGTGTTCGATCCCCGGTGGTGCAAGTGGTTGGGTGCTGTTCCTCTGATTTCGTCCTTGTATCTCAGATCCTTCTCCTCATATCCCAGCTCCAATTCTTCTATATATAATAATTCTGCGTGTAATGATTTATGTCTATAAATATCTTAGAAGACGTGGCCTACGGGACTTCGTTCGGGAGTAATATTTATTACTATAAAAAATAAATTACTAAAAATTAAGATTAAAAATATAAAAATTACTATACAAAAGCTGAGAATGATTGCGATGTTACCTTCTTGTAGAGCCAGATTATCATCAGATGATGTTAAATTCACACGTCGTTCCAGTTCCTTCATGATCGATTCCCAATTGATCGCTGGATCAGTTGGGTCATAAACTCGCTAGGGAGACCAATTACCCAAGAGCACACCAATCATCCTGTTCCAGCATCTAATTGGGATATAGAGGAAATGTTTTCCCTCAATCTTATGTTCTTCTTCACTTGAGAAGGAAGTTGAAAAATTAACTCTCCAAAGTTCATTTTACAGTATTATTATGTTCTGACGCTAAGAGATGCGTTTCGTTGACTCTCGTCAACATTTTCAAAGGCAGAGTACACGTGAATGCACTCTAGCTGCCACAACGGCATATATATAACGAAGAATGAAGTGAATTGTCGCATGGGGGCTTATGGGCCCCACTGTGACTTACTCATCTCCTATGTTCCGACGTCGTTGGGTTGTTGAGAGAAAAAGAGAGAAAGAAAGAGTGGTTGCTGTCTTACCTATATATTGAAATCGCTGGGGATGACATCCCCCCAATTGGGCATGGGAAGTCGTACACCACATTTAAGATGGTAGCCACACACACCCATGATATCAACCCCCCCCCCCCCCCCCCCATCATGATAACCCACACACACCCCCATGATAACCCACACACACTCTCCACCAAGGTAGCCGAGATAATAGCAAGGGCGCCAGTTATCATCCTATAAGACAAGAGGTAATTATAGCATACTGTCTATAATTTAAGATGATTAACTGAAAGCTGTAATTATTTTCCAAAACCGACGGCTTCATACCCTGTAATTCACACTGAATATCTCTCTCTCGTGTCTGGGTGTGCGTTTATTCAGCTTTATTCAATGATTGCACAATAAATACAGATTTGTTTCTTATTTTTCATTATTCTGGTTCTCAGTGTGATGGATTGGTGAGTAGATGGGGGAAATGGAGAAGTTGATTGGGGAAATAGATGAGTACGTGGATAAATTGATGGATGAGTAGATGGGTACCTAGAGGGTCTAAGAGATAGATGAATATCTATATGGGTAAATAGATGGATGAGTAGATGTGGTAAATAGATGGGTAAGTAGATAGGTAAATATATATATATCCGAAATGCTGTTATGATGCAGTCCTCAGGATTATTAGCAGCAATGTGTAAGGGTCACTTACATATATACACACATATACTTATGTAAATATACATATGCATGTGTTTTCCACTGTTGAGGGTAGAAAGCCTATAATTAGGCTTATCGATATCCCCCCCCCCCCCCTTCAGCCTCACCCTAGGCCGACAACCCCCACAACAGTTTCCTAACTCCAGAGGGGGGGGGGGACTATTTGCTGCTAGGTGAACAGCTGAATCAGGTGAAAGGAAACCTGTCCACGACGCAGACTATAGTAACTGGACTATAAAAAAGATGAATCAACTCTTTACACACAGAAATCACAATAGCGTGATGCATCAAATGAACACAATCCACAAGGGCCGTGACGCGGTTTCGAACCTGAGTCCGAGAGGATCCCAGACGCTGCCTTAATCGGCTGAGCTACGACATGGTTAAAAGAATTGCAACCGGGAAATCATCCTGATTTACCAATGGATCCTGCAGCCTCTCCGAGACACTCTCTTGTGTCTCTCCGGGTCCTCTCGGACGTAGGTTCGAATCCTCGTCACGGCCCTTGTGGATTTGTTCATGAATCAACTCGCTCAAGTAGGCTGTGAGAGAGGGGGAATATGTATTCTCTCTCTCTCTCTCTCTCTCTCTCTCTCTCTCTCTCTCTCTCTCTCTCTCTCTCCGGCTTTCAGAACCTAGCGATGGGAACAGCCCTCACTAATCCCATTCCGGATTGACCGGCTGAACACGACCAAATCCTTCGGTCCCCTTAAACATAATTCTTGCATTCACAGGTTTTCCAAAAAGGCCTTTGAGAATTGTGACTTACGGAGCTATATGCCATAAATTAAACAACAATTATATATATATATATATATATATATATATATATATATATATATATATATATATATATATATATATATTAATTAAGAGATAATAGTCCTGCCGCCAGTCTCTTGAAGTGCAACTTCACCTAAATCATCGAGGAGGAGGAGGAGGAGGTGTGTGTGTGTGTGTGTGCCGGCACCGGACACAACAGCCCCCTCGGCCCACACCGTGGGCTGTTGTTGTTGTTTTAGATTCAGCTACTCAGAACAATAAGTTCCAGTAGCACGGACTATGGTGAGCCCGTACCGTGGGCTATACTACCGAAGCTATACACCAGAAAGGAACGACGCCTCACCTTACGGGTTATTCATGCCCGTGCCATCTCTTGCTTTGGCTTAAATCTTCATCAATCGACGCACCACTACCATTATCTTCACTCATCGTACAATTAATATACATTTATCCACTGTGGAATACATGCAAATCAACATCAGAAAACCTCATATATAAATAACTAATTATTTATCATAATCAGAATATTAAATATATTACTCACAGATTACCACCTCTCACCAATTAAGCTTTCACAACAAATAAAGAAAACGTTGGCTGGGTATTTGCTTACAAATGTTAACAATCCAATTATGCTTGTCTAGTCTCACCCCCAAACATGTCTTTCTTTCTACATATTGGCAAACAAGATGTGATAATCGTTGGGTAGCAGACCTGTTCCTCTCATCTAGTGACATTAGCCTCCGGAGTATTATTGTTGGGAGCCACTGTACACCTCTCTGGCTGCTGCTGACATGCAGATATTTCCAGCACAGGGAAAGAAGGGCGTGGTGACTCCTTGGCTCCTTCCTCCAAGCTTGGGAGGACTTATTATGGCAGCTTGGGAGGACTTATTAATGCAGCTTGGGGAGGATTTATTATGGCAGCTTGATGGGCTTCATCATGTCAGCTTGGGGTGACTTCATCATGGCAGCTTGGGGTGGACTTCATCATGGCAGCTTGGGGGGACTTCATCATGGCAGCTTGGGATG
Source organism: Procambarus clarkii (assembly GCF_040958095.1). Taxonomy (NCBI): domain Eukaryota; kingdom Metazoa; phylum Arthropoda; class Malacostraca; order Decapoda; family Cambaridae; genus Procambarus; species Procambarus clarkii. Next base: position 9,285,038 of record NC_091175.1, on the reverse strand, counting down.
ACTTCATCATGGCAGCTTGGGATGACTTCATCATGGCAGCTTGGGATGACTTCATCATGGCAGCTTAATGGACTTCATCATGGCAGCTTGGGAGGACTTCATCATGGCAGCTTAATGGACTTCATCATAGCAGCTTGGGATGACTTCATCATGGCAGCTTAATGAACTTCATCATGGCAGCTTAATGGACTTCATCATAGCAGCTTGGGATGACTTCATCATGGCAGCTTAATGGACTTCATCATGGCAGCTTAATGGACTTCATCATGGCAGCTTAATGGACTTCATCATAGCAGCTTGGGAGGACTTCATCATGGCAGCTTAATGAACTTCATCATAGCAGCTTGGCAACACATGACCTGGACCAACAGTCGAGCGGTCGGACAATTCATCATTGAAAGCTAAGCTGTTTGATTCATCGAGTTTGTTAGCATTCAGCCATTCACAGCTGGTGGTGACGTCATCTCTTGTCATTAGCGCATACAAGTCCCATGACGTGATGACGTATGTGACGTGTGATGACGTATGTGACGTGTGATGACGTATGTGACGTGTGATGACGTATGTGACGTGTGATGACGTATGTGACGTGTGTGATGAGCACCAACTTTTATATCAACTTAACAATAATTTGTTCATCCAGTGGCAATAAATCCCACTTTATAAATCAACAAATCATACACATAATTTCTAACAAATTAGAACCTAAACGAAGGTAAAATAATCCCCCCCTCCTCTCCCCCTTAGGCAGTTTGTCATGCGAGAAAAGGCTTGTGACAAATCTCAATTAGACGTCACATAAGTCCACAATTGCAAGTTGTAATTGGCAGCGCAACACGACAAATGAAGACGCAACTTCACTACTCCTGCACACAACCTCTCCCCTGACTCCCATTTTTCAATTCTGCTCACAGAACAAGTAGACCTTATTTGAGAAATCAAGTCTATCGAACGTACGATTGATCTACCACACCTCGACAGAGGGCTCCCAGCTTCGACAAGTTTGATAAAGCTTGTTCTCTAACATTATGCACAAAATAAACTCACCTAATTACAAGCTCTTGACTCCAAATACATCTGTGTTTAATGTGAGGATTATAAATGAATGATAGCTCTCGCAGCACTTACAAAAATGTTTATGATATATTATTGAAGACAAGTTTTTCGTCTAAAGAAAGATTAGGAGAGTCGTTAGGGGGCTGTTGCTCGTGTTGCATACTGAAGCAACGATGCAAGCAACGTTCTCAAGCACTCATTCCTAATTACGTAAACATATCACGCTAACACGGCCACGCACCACACACCCGCACGCACATTCATACACACTCACACTCACATAAACATAGACACACATACATGCATACATTATATATATATATATATATATATATATATATATATATATATATATATATATATATATATATATATATATATATATATATATATATATATATATATATATATATATATATATATATATATATATATATATATATACACCTCCTAGTTCCTGGACTGCCTGGTCCAGGAGCTAGAGTACTCACCTGACCTGGTTCAGGAGCCGAACTACTTCGGTGGTCGTTGTTTAAAGTCCTTCTTCACCTCCTGGCTAATTGACGCCAGGGAGGTAATTACGAGTCGTTAATTAAGAGTTGAGTGTGAAGGTACTACGCAGCCTACTGTATACATTTGTGACTTGGGTCGTTGTTGGTACTCGGATAGTAGTTGATATTGTGGTGTGGTTGGTGGTGGTCGTTAGTGATGGTGGTGATGATCGTGGTAATATACTTATAACATATAATTGCATCAGCGATATAGGACTGGAGTTTTTTGAGAGGCTAAGCAACTTTCTTGAAGGAGAAAATAATTAAAAGCAGCCTGTTTAAAGTATTGGAAACTTTCTTCAGTCTAATGTCGTTTGACAGAGAGACGTCACTTGATTCACTTGAGAGCTGGCGATGAGGGGGGGAGGGGGAGTTTATTAACAACCTCCCTCTTTTTTTTTTTATTAAGAAATGAGGTACATCTGCATTAGTGCAGCTGCCCTAGACTATATGAAGTGGAGTACAGTGTGTCAAAAAAGCTAACTAGGTGATGCTAAGAAATCCCCATCACACAGGATGGTTAGTCATACAGAGGCATGTGATAAGCGGTCTGCACTGGCAGACTTCGGATGCATTTTGAGGATATCAACAACACAAGAGTGAATAAGGTAGCAGTGGTAATACAAGTCCCCATCTCGCAGGATGGTTAGTCATACAGAGCCATGTGTTTAATAGCCTGCACTGGCAAATTTTGGGTATACTGTGAGGATATCTTCAAGAATACGAGAGTGAATAAAGTAATTGCAAAGCTCCAGGTACCTCATGCCAACTGGTCTGAAAGGTCTAATAACTGGGCATTCAGTGATGTAGTGCGGGAGATCATGCCGTAGTTCCTGCTCACAGAGTTTGCAACCGGAGTGCTCAGGATTGGGAGACCTGTCACCTGCAGCCACCTGCCACAGGTAACGGTAACCCAACCTGATCCTTGCAACCACTGTGTCGCACAGTCTAGTGGACGTTTTGTGCTGTCCATAGATGTAGGTTTCAGATCTGAACAAATCATAGCTTTTTATATTAGTACTTTCAGGTCGTTGGGAGTCAGTAAGTTCTTTCCTATCAGATCTGAGTGTTTGGACCAATACAGTCCTCCCTCATCTCACCCCAACCCACCATAACCCAAACAAACTTAACCCAACCGACCCTAATACATCCTAATTTAACAATGTATGCGGTTTTAACAAACAGAAAACGCGCTTCGTTGTCTCGTTTAGTGTACGAAATGGTCATATTTCTATATATATATATATATATATATATATATATATATATATATATATATATATATATATATATATATATATATATATATATATATATATATATATATATATACTGTATATATTTGTTTTTTTTCAAAATGATTAGATTCTTTTCCGTTCAAAATTCTTTAATAATTCCTCTTTTTCTTTCTTGCCTCAAATCACCTCTATTGTTGTATTATTGTATTCATGTATTCTTGTATTATTTGTACCGAAGTGTGTTGAATGAACGTATCTGTAGTTCCTGAACATTTCTGGAAACTCCGTTGAGTCCAAGTTCCATCCTCACTACCCACCACCACGACCATGGGGGGGGGGGGCCCAGCACACTGAATCCCAAGAACGCGCAACGCTGACTCGACCCATCTGGCAAGTATTGTATTTAAATAAAATATCAGAGATGTTAGCGTGGTCAGTGTGGCGGGGGTGCGAGCCGGGGCCCGAGAGCTGTATCTTACCACACACACAAACACTTCACCAACTCGTGAACAACACGATCTCAGAACTGTCTCTTGAACAACTGTCGCTCCAGGTTGTTCTGTTCACCCACCCTCTCCCCCTACACACCACAACTAACTCCCCCTACACACCACAACTAACTTCCCCTACACACCACAACTAACTCCCCCTACACACCACAACTAACTCCCCCTACACACCACAACTAACTCCCCCTTCACACCACAACTAACTCCCCCTACACACCACAACTAACTCCCCCTACACACCACAACTAACTCCCCCTACACACCACAACTAACTCCCCCTACACACCACAACTAACTCCCCCTACACACCACAACTAAACTTATCATAGCCCCCCTTTTCCAACACCTTTAGCCGCATGCTCCATTAACCCCCATTACTCCCATAAAAATTAATAAATACCAATCAATATACCGCCTCTGAACCCACCCTCAAGGGAGGAAGGAGAAGGGCGGAGGCTAATTCTTATAATCGTCTCATCATTTTGTCTTAAACGTACCTGTAATTACCAGGCGCTTATGTCTGACTACCTGTACCCGGCACGTCTCCTGTGCCAGGTAAGTCCACCACAGGCTCACCGTAGCCTCGTGCTGCACGGAACATTGTGTTGTACCGAGTGGCTGAATTTTAAACAACAACACGACATACCTATAAACACGAGCTGCACCTCTCTCTCCTCTCTCTCTCTCTCTCTCTCTCTCTCTCTCTCTCTCTCTCTCTCTCTCTCTCTCTCTCTCTCTCTCTCTCTCTCTCTCTCTCTCTCTCTCTCTCTCTCTTTCTCTCAACAAAATTCGCAGATAATCGTTTTTTTTTATCCCACGGGAGCTTCTGTGTGTGTGTTGTGTGGGGAGGAGTTACAACAAACTCGAATCACATACACCACGCGAGAGAGAGAGAGAGAGAGAGAGAGAGAGAGAGAGAGAGAGAGAGAGAGAGAGAGAGAGAGAGAGAGAGAGAGAGAGAGAGAGAGAGAGAGAGAGAGAGAGAATGTGGGCAGCCTTAACCATGGTCAATGGTATTAAGCGTAACTTTGGCCCCGGCCCACAGCAGTAACTCAAAGTTTCAGGTTAAGCCAATAGCAGTCTGTGTACTTATAATCGCATAGAAACGGCTGCAAATGTCTATCTTATGATGACAAACTTTTAAGATTCCTTCAAGTTTCAAACTAACACCAGACACCTGAAGTAGATCTACCTCTCTCCTCTGACACCTGAAGTAGATCTACCTCTCTCCTCTGACACCTGAAGTAGATCTACCTCTCTCCTCTGACACCTGAAGTAGATCTACCTCTACTCTGACACCTGAAGTAGATCTACCTCCCTCTGACACCTGAAGTAGATCTACCTCTCTCCTCTGACACCTGAAGTAGATCTACCTCTCTCCTCTGACACCTGAAGTAGATCTACCTCCCTCTGACACCTGAAGTAGATCTACCTCTCTCCTCTGACACCTGAAGTAGATCTACCTCTCTCCTCTGACACCTGAAGTAGATCTACCTCTCTCCTCTGACACCTGAAGTAGATCTACCTCTCTCCTCTCACACTTAAAGTAGATCTACCTCTCTCCTCTGACACCTGAAGTAGATCTACCCCTCTCCTCTGACACCTGAAGTAGATCTACCTCTCTCCTCTGACACCTGAAGTAGATCTACCTCTCTCCTCTCACACTTAAAGTAGATCTACCTCTCTCTCTCTCTCTCCACAGACAGACACCTTCATTAAACTACCTCACATACACAGAAAAATGCACTACTCTCGACAGACCAATACGAAACAAAATAATTACCTTCCCAGCCAATGAGAACCTCAGTTGCCTCAACCACCCACCAAAATAGCCCTCCTCTTTTTATATATATATATATATATACACCTTTTGTTTTTTCTTTCTCTTTTGTACCCTTGCCCAATGAGAGAGAGAGAGAACTCCTAAAAAGCAATTTTATAGCCAGAGAAGCGGGGAAGGGGAGGGATGATTGGTAGTCGAGAACAGGCAGCTACCGCAAGCCTGCGCATGCCTGTTGACTGCTGAACAGCTGCCCACATGCGCCCACGCGTCGTGCTGATGTACTCTTGGGTACGCATGCCTCGCATGCTGATCCTGACAAGCCTAGCTACGCCTGCCTGTGACCCACAAGGCCTGCTGGGTAAGGGGTCATAATGTGCGTCACTGACGTATACGTCTTGTGCGTCACTGACGTATACGTCTTGTGCGTCACTGATGTATAAGTCTTGTGCGTCACTGACGTATAAGTCTTGTGCGTCACTGATGTATAAGTCTTGTGCGTCACTGACGTATAAGTCTTGTGCGTCACTGATGTATAAGTCTTGTGCGTCACTGACGTATAAGTCTTGTGCGTCACTGGCGTACAAGCCTTGTACGTCACTGGCGTATAAGCCTTGTGCGTCACTGATGTATAAGTCTTGTGCGTCACTGACGTATAAGCCTTGTGCGTCACTGACGTATAAGCCTTGTGCGTCACTGGCGTATAAGCCTTGTGCGTCACTGGCGTATAAGCCTTGTGCGTCACTGGCGTATAAGCCTTGTGCGTCACTGACGTATAAGCCTTGTGCGTCACTGACGTATAAGCCTTGTGCGTCACTGACGTATAAGTCTTGTGCGTCACTGACGTATAAGCGTTGTGCGTCACTGACGTATAAGCCTTGTGCGTCACTGGCGTATAAGCGTTGTGCGTCACTGACATATAAGCCTTGTGCGTCACTGACGTATAAGCCTTGTGCGTCACTGGCGTATAAGCGTTGTGCGTCACTGACATATAAGCCTTGTGCGTCACTGACGTATAAGCGTTGTGCGTCACTGACGTAAGCCTCTGCCCCCCCCCCTCCCGTCCCCCCTAATTTATAATTTAAACGGTGACACATATGTCCATATATTCTTTAAATAAAGACACATATGCCACTCTTTCCTTTATATAGAGACGCGTATGCCTCTGTATCTTTTAAACAGACACTTATATGCTCTATGTATCCTTTAAACAGACACTTATATGCTCTATGTATCCTTTAAACAGACACTTATATGCTCTATGTATCCTTTAAACATACACTTATATGCTCTATGTATCCTTTAAACATACACTTATATGCTCTATGTATCCTTTAAACAGACACTTATATGCTCTATGTATCCTTTAAACAGACACTTATATGCTCTATGTATCCTTTAAACATACACTTATATGCTCTATGTATCCTTTAAACAGACACTTATATGCTCTATGTATCCTTTAAACAGACACTTATATGCTCTATGTATCCTTTAAACAGACACTTATATGCTCTATGTATCCTTTAAACAGACACTTATATGCTCTATGTATCCTTTAAACATACACTTATATGCTCGATGTATCCTTTAAACATACACTTGTATGCTCTATGTATCCTTTAAACAGACACTTATATGCTCTATGTATCCTTTAAACATACACTTATATGCTCTATGTATCCTTTAAACAGACACTTATATGCTCTATGTATCCTTTAAACAGACACTTATATGCTCTATGTATCCTTTAAACAGACACTTATATGCTCTATGTATCCTTTAAACAGACACTTATATGCTCTATGTATCCTTTAAACAGACACTTATATGCTCTATGTATCCTTTAAACATACACTTATATGCTCTATTTATCTTTTAAATAGACACATATATCTTTATGTTACTGAACAATGATTGACATTCTACATGTCCCATAGATAAAGACACAGTCGGCTACATATCCCAGGAAACTTGACACAGTGGTCTACATATCCCAGGAAACTTGACACTGTGGTCTACATGTCCCAGGAAACTTGACACAGTGGTCTACATGTCCCAGGAAACTTGGCACAGTGGTCTACATGTCCCAGGAAACTTGGCACAGTGGTCTACATGTCCCAGGAAACTTGGCACAGTGGTCTACATGTCCCAGGAAACTTGGCACAGTGGTCTACATGTCCCAGGAAACTTGGCACAGTGGTCTACATGTCTCTGAAGGAGTAAACCTCTCACTTTAGGTCTCCTTACTAGCCTCGTTGAGCCGGTAGTTAGTAACTACGTAGTTAAAGCTACGTAGTTTAATTGATAAACATGCAGTGAATGAAGCAATTTGTTCTTTATTTGATTTAAAAAAAAATCGTTTATACAAATACACTCAAGATCTCCAGACATACACACACACACACACACACACACACACACACACACCCACACACATACACACACACACCAATTTGCCAAACATTTAAACCAGGTCAAATTACTTGACAACCATATACACCTCGTCTAACAATTTGTACTTCAGGCCTTTCCCCTCCCTTCCCCCCTCCCCCACCTCCTTTCCCCTTTCTCTTTGACTCTCGCTACTTACTAAACTCTCCCCACCCCCCTTTTCTTTCGGCCTTCCCTTTCACACCACCCTCTCAAAGGCCCTCCCCTCCCCTCTCTCTCTCTCTCTCTCTCTCTCTCTCTCTCTCTCTCTCTCTCTCTCTCTCTCTCTCTCTCTCTCTCTCTCTCTCTCTCTCTCTCTTCCACAAGACTCCTGCTGCTAATTCCTCCACCCACTCTCACCTCAGTTCTACCATTAATTCACACAGACATTCCTCCAACCCACCTCTCCCACTATCTCCCTCCCACATTCCTTTCCACCCCGTCTAACAAGCCTCTCTCTCTCTCTCTCTCTCTCTCTCTCTCCTCTCTCTCTCTCTCTCTCTCTCTCTCTCTCTCTCTCTCTCTCTCTCTCTCTCTCTCTCTCTCAGCCTCTGCAGATCATCTACTCCCCGCCCTTCGAACCCTTGTCCTCAGTATGGAGAAAACGCCACGCAGCTGGCCGCCCACCACCACCGCCGCCCGGCACCAACATATACGTTTTAATGAAGGGAAATCGGGCTTGGCGACTCAGCTGACGAATCGCGCCAAAGCGACGACAATGAGGCAGATTGCAACTTTCTACCCGAGAGCTGCGTCTTAATAACCAAGTGTCAAGCCTATGTATATATATATATATATATATATATATATATATATATATATATATATATATATATATATATATATATATATATATAAGCTTGATAAACAGGCTGTTATATAACCTAAGGAGCGCTGAACTAGGTGACGGGAACAGCTTAGAGAGAGAGAGAGAGAGAGAGAGAGAGGGAGAGAGAGAGAGAGAGAGAGAGAGAGAGAGAGAGAGAGAGAGAGAGAGAGAGAGAGAGAGAGAGAGAGAGTTGTCTTTCCTCGGTGTTGCTGAAACATCCGGCGATGTTTGTGATGCAATGTTACTGAGATAAGTGAGATGTTACTGAGTTATCTGGCAGTGAATCTTGGTAACTTCGATGTTTACAAAACGGTGATATTTAGATACAAGGTAACATCACCAAATGTAAATGACAGCCAGTCACTAAGATAAAAGACTTAGGCTTGTTTTACACACAGGAAGCTTTGACCACAATGGGTTATTTTACACAGGAACCCTCGATCGCAATGGACTATTTTACACTGGAAGCCTCGACCGCAATGGGCTATTTTAAACAGGAAGCCTCGACCGCAATGGGCTATTTTAAACAGGAAGCCTCGACCGCAATGGGCTATTTTACACAGAAAGCCTCGACCGCAATGGGATATTTTACACAGAAAGCCTCAACCGCAATGGACTATTTTCCACAGAAAGCCTCGACCGCAATGGACTATTTTACACAGAAAGCCCCGACCGCAATGGACTATTTTACACAGAAAGCCTCAACCGCAATGGACTATTTTACACTGGAAGCCTCGACCACAATGGGATATTTTACACAGGAATCCTCAGCCGCAACGGAGCATCACCACCCGAACAGAAAGCAACTGAATCACTAACTCCCACCAGAAAGCCAAGTGACCTGCAAGTCCACTATAAGTAACGTGTGGCAGTGTAAGAAGAGCACTGTACCATTCCTATAATAACAGTGAAGTATAAGCGCCGTTATATATCACAGGAGACATCTCCCGTCACGCAGGGTGCAGTCGCACCTCCACAGATCTCCAGTATCAGCTCTTGATACTGGTAATGGCTCAAAAGGGCCACCACTTACGGGCTATTCATGCCCGTGCCACCTTTTGGGTAGCTTAATCTTCATCAATCAATCAATCAGAGCCGTTATATGGCGCTCATCCGATCACTCGCTCGTCATCACCCAACACCAGACGTATAGAGTCTATTTGGTCAAACGTACACGAATGAGAATAGATTGTTGAATCCAAAAAGAGTTCACCTTTCGTATTTTTTTAATGGCATGAAGCTAAATTGGCATAAATGTCATACTAAATAAAATTGGGAAGGAAGTGGAGGAGCTAATCTAGTCTTTCCGAGTAATTCTAGGCCCAATGCCTGGTATCTGAGGCATTGTTAATATAACTATATATTGTTATATATTGTTAATATATATGTTAATATATGTTAGGCATTGTCAATATAACTATATATTGTTAATATATGTAGAAACAGAAGGATTCTGGTTCCACATCTGCACACATCATCCGCATGAGACCAGAAGGCATGGCAGGATGTGCAAAATAGTCCTTTCTGAAGAGCAGAGGGGCAATAGGCACGCTGAGAACTGGATCAACATCAGAGGCCCGACACTTCCTCTACACATACGTCCAACCATTTGGGCTGGACGGTAGAGCGATGGTCTCGCTTCATGCAGGTCGGTGTTCAATCCCCGACCGTCCAAGTAGTTGGGCACCATTCCTTCCCCCTCCCCCCCTCCCAGATCCATCCCAAATCCATATCCTGACCATCATTAATCCCCCCAAAATTAATGGGAGTCAGTAAATTAAATACAGAAAAATATCGGGAAGCGGGGCCAGGAGCTAGCTATCGACCCTGCAAGGGCTTAATCTTGCTTAATACCTTCCTTGCTGATTATATATACGCACTTAAACATACGCAAAATTTACGCTGACACCGGCTATTTTCGTTCAGTTATCAGATAATATTAAGACCTTCAACCCCAATGGCCTCATTTAAGAGAAAAATTTGAATAAATTTCTATAAAATATCCTGGGGTGAAGAGCACCATCCGTCTTCACTCTCGATCTAAGAGCGTGTTGAATTACAGTTTGTTTTCAAGATAACATTGCAAGGTTAGGTTAGGTTAGGTTAGGTTAGGTTCAAGATAACATTGCAAGGGTTCTCGGGAGTTGCAGTGTAATTAGACCTTTAGGGAGCATTGTTAAATAAATCAGGTAAACAAGAGAGATGTGGGAGTGTGTATTTTACACACTTATATTTGTGTGTGGGTGTGGGAGTGCTTGGGTGTGGGAGGGTGTGGGTGTGTGGGTGAAAGGAGGGATTGCGTAGGTGCGGGCGGAAATGTGTGTGTGTGTGTGTGGGGTTGATGTGAATGTGTGTGTGTGTGTGTGTGTGTGTGTGTGTGTGTGTGTGTGTGTGTGTGTGTGTGTGTGTGTGTGTGTGTGTGTGTGTGTGTGTGTGCGTGTGTGTGTGTGTGTGTGTGTGTGTGTGTGTGAATGGATAGCGTAGTCTGTGGGTGAGAGGAGCGAGTGAGTGGAAAACATTGAGTGTGGGTAGGTGTGCATGGGGTAGAGGATTGTGTGAGTGAGTAAGAGAGTGTGATTGGATGAATGTGTGCTTAGGAACGAGCGTATATACAATGACCTTAAGACTAGTGTGATATGCTCAGTGCTCCCTCTCTAACTGGTGGTCGTTAGACGCTCAATTCAGAAGATGCGCCGTAATATATTGACCAAACGATGATTACCAAAGGGGGTTCACCTTAAGGCATCGCCGTAGTGTTACTAAAACCCTTTTTGTTATAAATATCCCGTTGAATATTCAAACTCTGCAACTCAAGTGCGCAATACAGATCAGCGCAATTGCTGAAACTGCACCAGCTAAATATAAAATACAGGGACCTAAGACCGTGCAATAATTTCCCAATCAACGGTTGCGGGTTAGTGGGAGTGTTTGTCAGTTAAATTACAGTCCCAGTGTACCGTGGCGACTACTGTGCTTCCCAAACATGTTTCGTGCGCCGAAGGAGTCGAACACGAACGTTCAAGATGTCCAGCTCCTGGGTAACATTACAGAAAAAAAACATTAGATTGAGGCTGAGCATTAATAACCAGTAATTAATTTTTTTGTTGTGTGTGTGTGTGTGTGTGTGTGTGTGTGTGTGTGTGTGTGTGTGTGTGTGTGTGTGTGTGCTATGACTTCCTTGTTGTTTGTCTCTCTGTATTTCTTGATAGTATGTTGAAACACTCAAACATTACTCAGTTTCGCGTTTCATTTTGTTTTTCCATGTGGATACTTATATATATATATATATATATATATATATATATATATATATATATATATATATATATATATATATATATATATATATATATATATATATATATATATATATATATATATATTGTTAGTCCTATCTCCTTATTCACAATTCATATATTCTTTTCACGTAACTTCTCCTCTCATAATACTCCTATATTCATGATCTCTCTCTCTCTCTCTCTCTCTCTCTCTCTCTCTCTCTCTCTCTCTCTCTCTCTCTCTCTCTCTCTCTCTCTCTCTCTCTCTCTCTCTCTCTCTCCCCTCTTCCTCCTCCTCCTTCACTCCATGAATCAGCGTAACAGGCAAACGAATATTTACCTCGGTCCGTAGGAGGAGAGAATTTTAGACGACCCGGTCCTGCCGGTTAGAGAGGATGGCGTGGCCGCCTGCATAAGATATTGGATTGGAGAATGGAGTTTAGTCCAGGCTCTCCGATATGATAGACCCCATTGTTTTGATTATAGCTCGTATGATGGGCGATATATTATCGCCAGAGCTGAGTATGACCGCAAGAGCGAGAGTCTCACTGCTCTGCTTTGCTCTGCTCTGTGCTCTTTTCTTTATTCTCTGCTCTATTCTGTTTTGTTCTGATCTGATCTGCGGTTTTTTTTCAGATGTCCGACAATAATTGAAATGTTTTCATTAGAACATTTGGCACAGATGGTCATGGTTATTTGTTAGTAGGTGTTGGTGGTGCTGGTGGGGGGATTTTGGTGGTTGTGGTGCTGGTGGGGGGGGGGATTTTGGTGGTGGTGGTGCTGGTGGGGGGGGGGGATTTTGGTGGTTGTGGTGCTGGTGGGGGGGGGATTTTGGTGGTTGTGGTGCTGGTGGGGGGGGGGGGATTTTGGTGGTTGTGGTGCTGGTGGGGGGGGGATTTTGGTGGTGGTATTGTTGGCTGTAGTTTTGTTGATGGTACATAAAAGGATTTTTATGGCTGTTTATATCTCGTCAGACACTAAATAAAACAGAGAAATTAGACCTGAACTTTACTGTAGGGGAGGAAAAACAAGGGTGACTTAATCACTACATGCAAAATACTCAAGAAATGAACATGGTGAACAAAGTCAGTCTATTTGATGTGGCTGATAAACAAGGAGAACACAGGGTGTAAACGATGTACTCACCTAGATGTACTCACGTAGGTGTACCCAAATGAGCCACAGGGACGTTAGAAAGAACTTTTTTTTAGTGTCAGAATAGTTAACAGATGGAATGCATTAGGTAGTGATGTGCTGAAGGCTGACTCCACACATAGTTTCAAATGTATATATGATAGAGCCCAGTAGGCTCATGAATCTGTACACCAGTAGATTGACGGTCGACAGGCGGGACCAAAGAGCCAAAGCTTAACCCTCGCAAGCACAACTAGGTGATTATAACTAGGTGAGTACACACACATAGTGATGTGGTGGAGGCTGACTCCATACACAGTTTCAAATGTAGATATGATAGAACCCAGTAGACTCATGAATCTCTACATCAGTAGATTGAGGGTCGACAGGCGGGACCAAAGAGCCAAAGCTTAACCCTCGCAAGCACAACTTGGTGAGTACTACTACGGGAATACACAGTCACTTCGGAACAACATATTGTCATCAAATTGGAATCCGGTTCCCCGTGCTCCAGGGCACCCCTGTTCGGATTCCTCAACACGTCCGGAAAAAAAAACGTAACTGATATTATGAACAACTGCTTTGTTTGTTCCCCGGAGAGTTCAGCAGTTGCTTTTGTTTGTTGATTTATTTGTTTGTGGGTGTACTTGTTGGTGTAATTTATTGGTTTCTTCTTTGTTCTCGTGCGTCTCTATGAACGTGTTCTTGCATGGGCTGGGCGTGGGTTGAGCTCCAGCTCCCGACCTTCCAGCAGCCTGTGCCAAGCTGTCTTTTGTACCCTCTTTGTACCATTGTAACTTTGTACCACTGGTGCAAAAAGAGCACTCAGTGGGCTCGAACCCATGACCTCGTTATTGCCAGTTCGTCGTTGTTCTCCAGTGCAAAAAAAAAAAAAGTCCTGCACAGTGTGTTCGAAATTAAGACCCGAACACCTGTCTAATACACGAATACAGGAGGTTCATGGTGCTCGTGTCGTGTATAATGAAAGCTTCGTTCGTAAAGTTCATAAAAAAAGCTTCGTTCATAAAGTTCATAAAAAAAGCTTCGTTCATAAAGTTCATAAAAAAAGTTCGTTCATAAACTTGCGTGTCTGGTAGATTTATGCGGGTAGATCGTAAATCATACGTAAATCTGCTAGTTTTAAGCGGGTAAATTAATAATGTAAATAAATCAATGGATTGTGATCAAAGGGAACTTTCTAAATCAGATATTTACAGTTAAATTATCTTTCTAAATCAGATATTTACAGTTAAATTATCTTTCCAAATCAGATATTTACAGTTAAATTATCTTTCTAAATCAGATATTTACAGTTAAATTATCTTTCCAAATCAGATATTTACAGTTAAATTATCTTTCCAAATCAGATATTTACAGTTAAATTATCTTTCTAAATCAGATATTTATGGTAAGAGGAACTTTCTAACCCAGAGATTTACAGTAGAATAAATTTACTAACTCGAAATCTTTAAATGAGATTTAGGGTAAAATCACTTATGTAAAAAATAATATTATAAATGAAAAACCTTGAAAATTAGGTGTATGGAGTATGAAGTCACTGACCAAAGAAGATTTCAATTCCTGAAAGCTATACTCATAGGAGAAATAAAAAGAACCGACTCTAAACAGATATAATAACGACTTGGCTTCCTTGCCGACACTCAGACCTAGATGCCACCAAGATTGACTTCTCTATCAAGTCCTCCCTGCCCACAGCCAGTACCAGATCTTCATGTAACGCCTTACCCAATTGCTTGATTAAAACCATTCCCGCATTCCTAACCTATTTCCCTATTTCCCTATTGTTTGTCCCTTTTATCCCTACGAATCTTCACCTCACCCCAGACAATCTCTTTGAGAGATTGAGAGAGAGAGAGAGAGAGAGAGAGAGAGAGAGAGAGAGAGAGAGAGAGAGAGAGAGAGAGAGAGAGAGAGAGAGAGAGAGAGAGAGAGTACAAATTACTGTACATGGCATTTGAATTACTTAAACGTTTTATACTAAACAACAATGTCTACTAATCAACAGCTCTGAAAGAATCATTACAATTGTTACAAAATAACTTAAGTATGGGGGGGGGAGGGGAAAGGAGACGATCATTATCTGAGAGGTTTATAGTAGTCGTCATAATTTACAATTTAGAAATCATTGCCTTAACACAAAAACTAACAATACTTACTCTAACCTGTACAAAATTATACACAGTATACCTCTCAATCTCCCTGGGCAAGTGTGGGCTCATATTCCAACACTGTTCTTAAGATCAATAAGTAAGTGTTTTTATATCGACAGTTATGACGCTAGAGGTTATGTTAATGGTCAGTTTGGGTTGAAAATATTGAGGGGGAATGAGCACAGATAAGCACATTTATGGTTAGTTTGCTGGGGCGCTCCCCCCTTTCACTTGTAAACATTGAATGTGTGCATTGACGTTGTGTTATAGTGAGCGTCCTGGTCGGTTTGTGTGGGTACTGGGGCACGGGGTGGGGTGTGGATGTGTAGGTGGGTGTTGTGTAGATGTGTAGGTGGGTGTTGTGTGGGTGTGTAGGTGGGTGTTGTGTGGGTGTGTAGGTGGGTGTTGTGTAGATGTGTAGGTGGGTGTTGTGTGGGTGTGTAGGTGGGTGTTGTGTGGGTGTGTAGGTGGATGTTGTGTAGATGTGTAGGTGGGTGTTGTGTGGGTGGGTGTTGTGTGGATGTGTAGGTGGGTGTTGTGTGGATGTGTAGGTGGGTGTTGTGTGAATGTGTAGGTGGGTGTTGTGTGGATGTGTAGGTGGGTGTTGTGTGAATGTGTAGGTGGGTGTTGTGTGGGTGGGTGTTGTGTGGATGTGTAGGTGGGTGTTGTGTGGATGTGTAGGTGGGTGTTGTGTGGATGTGTAGGTGGGTGTTGTGTGGATGTGTAGGTGGGTGTTGTGTGAATGTGTAGGTGGGTGTTGTGTGGATGTGTAGGTGGGTGTTGTGTGGATGTGTAGGTGGGTGTTGTGTGGATGTGTAGGTGGGTGTTGTGTAGATATGCAGGTGGGTGTTGTGTCACTCAGCCCGTCCTCCAAAGACCCAGAAGTGATTCCATCCACCCGCCAAACCCCAGCTGTTTATGAATGAAAAACAGTTTACACACGACTCACAACTGATGACGTTCGAACACTTCCGAAACAAGTACTTCACTTACGAATTTTGTTCGAACCACAACGCTGTAAATGCTCCACCCACGTACTACAAATACAGATAATCGCCAACAGAACCTAAACACCTAACCTAACCTATGCCAATATATGCACAATATGCTAATATATTATAATATTAATTTACATCTGAGAAAGTTCCGGTCTTGAATGAACAGCATGTAAAACTTTATGAATGCGTCTGTGGGGTCGACTGCTGGATGTAATGGACTTGAGTCGAGGACGGGTTGAATCACTTGTAGGTCTTTGTTTAGAGGACAGGCTGGCATTATGAGGCTATCATGAACACAAGAGTGAATAAGGCGTCTAAAATGAGATGCGTTAAGTGTAAACACTAGGGAAGGAGGGGCGGTCGACGCGCGTCGAAGGTAGACTGCGGTATTTTGAACCACACGCGGTCAAGACTCGGGGTCACCGAAGGCCCTGCCCGCTAGGTCCCCATTATCGGCGAATATCCAGCCCATCCTCCTGCTTAGACAGTACTTTGTGTAGCTTTGTTGACCATCGTACATATATTGACGTACTGGACAGTTACATAGTAGAATTTTGGTACTATTCACTTTATAGAATCTAGTCTCGGAAAAACTAAAGCTAAAAATCCAAACTTGAGTTTCCCCTAGGCCTAGTATAGCACGTATATATGTACTATAATAGGCCTCATATAGCGTTTATTAGGCCTAAGATGGTTAGGTTAGGATATGGATTTAATAGCAACATTAATTCTACCCTTTTCCGGTTTGCCCATATTCAATAGTATCAAATTATAGTTTTTAAATTGCCCATTATGCCCATAATTGTCCATCGTATAGGTAGAATGGTTCACGTCGTTATTATAAGTACCATGTAATCACGATGGACGCCGGACACCACACTGCCTATTTAGGTAATATTGACAAATTAAACTGCCTATTTTAACAATATTGCCAAAAATTAATTCACCCTTTGCACGGGTTCAAATTTTAATCAGATTCAACAAAGAATTAATCACCCTAAATTGAACCACTAACTCCTTTCAGTCTATTAATCATATTCCAGATTATTATTTGAATATCATTATGCCCAAATAGCTCTATATAAAAAAGTACTAATTACCTTTTTTGTGGGGGTTAAAAAAGTACTAATTACCTTTTTTGTGGGGGTTGAAAAATTCCAAGCTCATACCCCCAAGAGTATTTGTTTTGTTGACCTTTCGTACATACGAATTATTACTGGTACGATTATATTCAGTTTCTTAAATCAAATCAAAGCCACTTCATAAATGGTTGTTAATTAGTCAGTTTACACAAAATGTCAGTTCATATTATTTTTTTTTTCGTAAAAGAAAGTCATGTTGATATGGCGATACTCACAGGGAAGGGGGGGGGGTCGTGGAGTAGATGGTAGTTGAGTAGTTGAGTTACTTCAAGCTTTGGATGGTCTACCACCGTAGTGATTGGTTGGCTGGTAGTTGTGGTTGCTGAACTAACCCCCCCTCAAGCGCTTGGATAGACTATAACAGTTATGCTGATATCGTGATGATATCACCAGTGATGCTGATATCGTAGGTAAAACACATCACGATGAATTTGTTTACATTATTAAGAGCTCTGTGTAATCAACACTTATCCTTGCTTTTCTTAGGTACACAAAATGATTGACAGCTGTCTTAATAAATACGATGATGCCTAATTGTCTTCAACCTTCCCTTGATTAAGTAATTTCCAACGATTCAGCCCCTTAATTAAGCTGTCCCCCCCCCCCCAGTGCATTTTCTCTCTCTACACTTGAAATCACGAGAGCTTTTCCTGGAAGAATACCATACATCTGCCGCGACTTCAAAAATCTTTGTAGATGTCCAACACTGACGTCACGGAGTTGCCAAGACTTGCAATAATGGTTCTTAACAGTTGTTAGTAATGATGTCACAGGTGGTGATGATATATGTAATGTTTGCAATTATAAACAATTCACCCGTTTGCTCTTTAGTGTTTTTCATCACCTTTAGTAATAAGTGGAGTTTTTTTTGTTTGCTTTTGATTCAGCTCCCGTTTGTACTCATGTCCTTTTCATCTTCCGTTTTCACTTGAGTGTTTTCTGTCGTACTTTGTACTCAACCCGTCCTCGACTCAAGTTCATTCCTTCCAGCGGTCGACCCCACAGACGCATTCATAAAGTTTTACTTGCTGTTCATTCAAAACGGGAATTTTCTCAAATATAAATTAATATTATAATAAATTAGCATATTGTGCATATATATAGGTCATAGGTTAGGTTAGGTGTTTAGGTTCTGTTGGCGATTATTTGTATTTGTAGTACGTGGGTGAAGCATTTACAGCGTTGTGGTTCGAACAAAATTCGTCAATGAAACACTTGTTCCGGAAGTGTTCGAACGTCAACAGTTGTGAGTTGTGTGTAAACCGTTCTTCATTCATAAACAGCTGGGAGGGGGGGGGGGGTTGGCGGGAGCATGAAATCACTTTTGAGTCTTTGGAGGACGAGCTGTTGAACTCGAGTTATTTTCTCTCGTCCTGTTTATGATATTAAATATATTAAAATGCCGTGTGATTAACTAGGGGTAAATACAGGAACCACGTCGTTAAGCCCATCCAATCATGATCCAGGAGGTCACTTTACCTGTCTTTACCTGTATAAAGCAAGAGTTCGAACGACAGCCTCTCTGAAGCATCGCCAACTAGGCCATTCACAGGGCTGAACACCGAAGCTAAATGTGTTATTGTCTTACTGTTTCTAAGACGTTCTCGTTCAGTACTCGTCGCGGACGCGCGCCTGAACTACGGCCGTGTGCCTGTTCCAATTGCAGGGAGACCGAACAGGCCTGTTTGTTGAGTGTGGATCATTTAGTAAAGAGGTCGCTTTTAGCGGGCAAACTGGTGTGAGAGAGACGAGCGCGGGTTAGTCGCCTAGCTGCCGTTCTTCTCACCGTTCAAGAACAACAGGTAATTCACCTGCTCCTCTTGTTACTTATAAGGGGGTATTACAAAAGGAGTGTTACGAAGGTAGTGTTACAAAGGGGGTGTTATAAAGGGAGGTGTTACAAAGGGGATGTTACAAAGGGAGGGTGTTTTCGTAGAAACGATATAATGCCCCTAGCATAATTGTTCTAGATCCAGTAAATACAAAAAACAGTCTCTTATACAATCATCACCATCACATTAAATCATGTAGTAATATGTGGGTGTATAGGTGTGTGATTGTGTATCACCTAGTTGTGCTTGCGGGGGTTGAGCTCTGCTCTTTCGGCCCGCCTCTCAACTGTCAATCAACTGTTACTAACTACTAATTCTTTTTTTTCCCACACACACACACACACACACACACACACACACACACACACACACACACACACACACACACAGGAAGCAGCCCGTAACAGCTGTCTAACTCCCAGGTACCTATTTACTGCTAGGTAACAGGGTGCATCAGGGGTGAAAGAAACTCTGCCCATTGTTTCTCGCCGGCGCCGGGAATCGAACCCCGGACCTGCAAGGAGGAGACGTAATGGTGGATGTAGACGAGTAAGAACAGGTGAGAGTATGTGGGAGTACACACGCCCCAAGTGAGAGGTGTATGTGACCAAATGAGAGAGAGAGAGAGAGAGAGAGAGAGAGAGAGAGAGAGAGAGAGAGAGGGAGAGAGAGAGAGAGAGAAACAACCAGGCTGTGACTGCTGCTGGGAAGGAAAGACGGTCGAGGGGGCGGAGGACTCCTCCAAGCCAATAAAAACTGGATTTAATTAGCTAAATAATGCGGACAAAATATTGCCAAACAGGTGTAGCCTGAGAAGAATGAGGGAGTAGGGGGGGGGGGGGCGGGAGGGAAGAATGAGGTAGGTAGGGGGGGGGGTAAAGGAGGAAGAAATGGAGGTAAATGTGAGGTAGGGAGGGGGCTGGAACACCTAGGGAGGGATGGGGAGAGAGTTTAGTGGGTCGAAGGCAGAAGCAACATTGGGAGATAATAGGTAGTAAGGAGAAAGGTCGCTTAGGGACTGTAGTGGGAGTAGGAGAGAGGTAGGGAGGGGGGTAAGGCGACTCACAGGTCATGGAGGTGTTGGAGGTGGGAGGGGGGGGGAAGGTGTTGTATGTTGTAGGTGGAGGCGGCCCTTAAGTGTAGGGAGGGTATATTGCCTGCAGGAATGACGGTCTACAAGCTGGTGTCAGTAGGTCCCCGCAGGTGGTGATGCCTGAAGGGAACAGTGTTTTAAACGTCCGTGTATAGCCTGATATCGCGATGATTCACAACAAAAATAGAGTCTTTAATAACTTGCAGGTGTAGAGGACTTAAGGTAACAGAATGTAAGGTAAGAATAAGAATGTAAGGTCACAAACCCAGGGTTTGTGACAACCTGCAGAATGGGGGGGGAGGAGGCTTGAGTCCTTGGCAAGATATACCCGTGGGGGGCAGTACCCCCCATCGTGGGGCAGTGCCCGTGGGGCAGTAGTGTGGGTGTGGGTGAATACCCAAGCTGGTTTGTGAGAAGTTCAAGCACGACGATACATTAAAACAGATTTATTTTTTGATTTACTGCAAACCCTGCCTACTCCCTCCTGCTAGCGAGGAATAGGTCAGGTCACCCTGGCGCCTGTGGACACACCAAAATAACGAGCAGCCTACGGTCGCTTCTGCATGAATCAGCACTTCATCCGTTAGCGTCAGTAAAGGACGCTGCAAATCAAAGGATACTGCACCTTTGTGTTTAGGTCCAAGTGACGTACACGGCAGAGATGTGGAGGCGCCTAAATGGCCTTCCATCATGTGATGTTTATTATTTGACGGAATAAATCAGATCGAGAGAAATTGCATCTGAGGTGGAAGAGGTGTGCGGTGGGCCGGTGCCACATGGGTGAGAGGAGCGTGCGAAGGAATGGAATATCCGACTTGACGACGTCACTGTGAATGGAGATTGTTGATGACCCTGGCAATCAACCATGTAGCTTGATTGTGCATTGGAGAGTGTGTGTGTGTGTTCTGATTTATCGCCCCCTCGGCTGGTAGGCTATATAGTCCACCTTGCCCTACCCTGTCTGTTAGTGCATATGTGCCTATTGTCAACCTACCTACGTGTATATATATATATACCTACCTAGCTGCTACTTCAGATGCCTGCCTACCTGCTTGCCTATCTACCTATCAGTTCACATGGCTACGTAACATTCTGGAGGTGTGCTCGTTTGCCTACCTACCTTCCAGTTAAGATGCCTACCTGCTTGCCAGCCTGCTTACTCACATACCAGCTGTCTCTGTGAATTAGTACCTCCCACCCCTGCCTGCCTGCTTGCTTGCTTGCTTGCATGCCTGCATGACTCCTTCTATGAGGTCTTGCCGGCCTGTTTTAATTTCCTGCATGTCTGCCTGCCACTCTGCCTGCCTCTGTCTGCCCCGACAACCTGCCAAGTGTTCTGAAAGCGGCGCCGGGGATGAAGACGGAGGCGCTGCCAGAGACGGGTACAGCGGCGGCAACTGTAATGCTTAACGACGCTTAACGAGGTTGAAGCGGGAGGGCTTTTGTTTTTTTGTCTCCTGCAACTGATTGGTCAGTGATGTGGCTGTCAGTGGTGGTTGCTGCCTCGGTCCCGGCTTGAGGGGGGACTGGTCTGGTGCACGGAGATTGCAATACCAGGCAGGTATTGTCCAGCTGTTGCAAATATATTATATATATATATATATATATATATATATATATATATATATATATATATATATATATATATATATATAATAATATAGAGGCATCGGGTTGATGCTGTTGATTTAATTGGCATAATTGAGAAAATCTTGCTGTCATCCCTCCAACGGGATCTACACGTGTAGTCACGGTGTGACCTACGGTGCCACGGTGTGACCTACGGGGTCACGGTGTGACCTACGGGGTCACGGTGTGTGGGACACTGTGACGATGTTCTCAGGTCACCGTTACGGTACTCCTGAAGCATCACCAATTGCAGGAGTGATGTTGCCAAGTGGTGGTGGTGATGGTGGTGTATTTGAGCACCACCGCTGCACGGCTTGACCCTGGTGGTGGTGGTGATGGTGGTGGTAGCCAAGCTCACTACCACCACCACCACTAGCACCACCACCGGCCCGAGGGCTGGTGTCATCAAGCACCACCAACCAACCAACCAGCCAGCCAACCACCGCCCCTCTGTGATGAATGACACCGGCCCTAGACAACAGCCTTCCCGTAATTGCTCACAGCCCAACCAACCACCATTTGTCAGAGCGACTTAACAATTTCACCTGAGGTTATTGTGCTCCTGAGTGGACGCACACACACTCACCCACACGCACCCCCTGTGTACTCATATACCTGTACTCACCACGATGTGCTTGCAGGGGTCCAGACTCTGCTCCTAAACCCCCCTAAAAGCCTAAAGAAGGCTCCTAATTCCTGACTACACAGGCATGACAAAGTATGGATACCATGCACAGAACATGGTTGTGTCATGTACCATGAGGGCCAGTATGACTTATTCCAGTTTCGTTCACGTGTAAGACAGCCCATCAACACACCAGTGACCATATGCTCGTTAATCAGGCAGTAGCAGCAGCCTTCACCCCTGTTTTACGAATGAACGTTTCGCACACACACGCACGTGGCATGATCACAACATACATGATACTGAGAGGAATTTAAAAAGATGGACTAGCACTGTCTCTCTAAAATGAGAGAAAGTTGAACGAAAGGACATAAGTGGATGCAGGAAAGTTGTCGAAATGTAAGGAAATTCTCATTTCCTGTTCGGGTGCTCAACAAGTTGGACGCACTGAAAGAAGAAGGTCTGGAAGCCTCCTCCATCTACAATTTTAAAGGCCAGATTTGACAAAGAATTTGAACGTCAGAATAGTTCAATTATAACGCAACGGGGTACACCAAGGCGAGTAGGAAGGGGGGCATACAGAGCTGGACCTCACTTCCTGTCAGCACTGATAGGTAGATACTATTCTGGTAATCCAGGGACGTGAGTTAGATCCCAATGTAGTACCGCAAAATGTTCTCATCAAGGAATAATATTATATATATATATATATATATATATATATATATATATATATATATATATATATATATATATATATATATATATAATATATATATATATATATATAATATGCAAATAATTGCATTATTTGGGTGAAACGTTTAGAGAAATGCGATTCGAACACAGGTAGTGAGCGAAGCACTGCTCGAGAAAAGTTCGAACGTCATCAGTTGTGCAGTCCGTCCTCCTAAACAAAGACCAAATGCGCATTAATCCCGCCGCCAAAACCCCTCTTTAACGAATAAGAAACACAACCCACGACTCACATCAAAAGTTGCGAGTCTTCTGATTGAATCGCACCGCTCAGAAAGATATAATTGACAACAGAACCTCAACACCTATGCATAACAACACACTACATTCTAATATATATTTTCATTTTATATTTGAGGGGCAGAAACCCCGCTTTAGCATACACAGTAACGTTAAAATTGACGAATGCGTCTTGCTTGACGCCCGTCACTTGGAAGAGTCTGAGCTGAGAGCAGGCAGCAGTAGTGAGTGTGGTGTGTGTGTGAAGTTTTTCATTCATAAACTGGTTGTTGGCGGCTAAATTACAGCCCGTCCTCATAAACAATGGCCAAAGGCTCGTTAATCCAGCCGCCAAACCCCCCTGTTTGTGAATAAAAAAGCATTATAAATGCCACCAGTCCTCAGGCTATGCTCGTCCAAGCAGCGGTTGACCTTATAAGACTCATTCATAAATTGCAACATGAAGTGAATTCAAAAATCGTTATTTTCACTAATGTAAATTAATGTTATTATATATGTGAATTTGGTGTATAGTTAGGTTTAGGCTAGGTTAGGTTTTTATGTTCTGTTGTCAGTTATTACATTTGTAGAACGTGGATGAAGCATTTAGATACGTGTGGTTCCAGCAATGTCAGCAAAGCACTGTTCGAACATCATCTGTTATGAGTCGTGTGTAACCAGCCCGTCCTCATAAACAAAGGCTAAAGTCCATTCAATGCATCCGCCAAGATTTTTTAATGAAAAACGGTTTGCACTCGACCCGTTCTCGACTCAGGTCCATTACATCTAGCGGTCGACTCACAGACGCATTCATAAATTTTAACTTGGTGTTCATTCGAAATGGGACTTTTCTCAAATATAAATTAATATTATAATATATTAGCATATTGTGCATATATAGGCATAGGTTAGGTTAGGTGTTTACGTTCTCTTGGCGATTATTTGTATTTGTAGTACGTGGGTGAAGCATTTACAGCGTTGTGGTTCGAACAAAATTTCGTCAGTGAAGCACTTGTTCCGGAAGTGTTCGAACACACACATACACACACACACACACACACACACACACACACACACACACACACACACACACACACACACACACATACACACACACACACACATATACACACACACACACTGACAGAGTGGACATAGACGAAATGTTCACACGGAATAGTAACAGAACGAGGGGTCATGAGTAGAAGCTGGAAACTCAGATGAGTCACAGAGATGTTAGGAAGTTTTCTTTTAGCGTGAGAGTAGTTGAAAAATGGAATGACCTTAAGGAACAGGTTGTGGAAGCAAACTCTATTCATAATTTTAAAACTAGATATGATAGGGAAATGGGACAGGAGTCATTGCTGTAAACAACCGATGGCTCTTGGCGGGATCCAAGAGTCAACGCTCGATCCTGCAGACACAAATTGCTGAGTACACACACACACATATATAGTCTAAATTGTATGTATTTTTGTCCATCGGTTCATTTAAGTTAGGTCAGCTGAGTTAGATTAGATTGGGGTAAAGCTCTTTCGTGCTGCATTACATTGCACTACGATACATTACGTTCGATTACATTACATTTGAGTACGCTATATGTTACATTATATTAAGCTAGGTCAGGTCAGATTACGTTAGGTTATACTGTGTTACATTTGGTAACGATATATTACTTTGCGTTAGATTTAGCTTACGTTACAAGCACATTAAGTTACATTGAGTTAGGTTAAGTAACGATAAGATACGTTGCGTTATCATGAGGTTATCATGAGATGATTTTGAAGGCTTAGCGTCCCCGCGGCCCGGTCCTCGACCAGACCTCCTTTTTGTTAAACACCCCCCCAGGAAGCAGCCCATAGCAGCTGTCTAACTCCCAGGTACCTATTTACTACTAGTTGAACAAGGGGCATCACGATGAAAGAAAATCTCCCCATTTGTTTCCGCCTCAACCGGGGAATCGAACCCGGAACCTCAGGACTACGAATCCCGAGCGCTGTCCACACAGCTGTCAGGCCCTCCATCCCTACGTGACTATAAAGCTTGTTTAAAAAGAGAGTACCAATGACGTAGCCAGACCAAACATTGCTCGAGTCTTAGAATTAGAATTAGAAACGCCCTCGCACGCCAAAGACGGTTGACGAACGCTGACATTTATTGAGTAGAGTGATGGGGCGCCCCGCTCAAAAATAAACTGAGAAACAATTCCACAATTCCCTCAGCGAATTCTCATATGTCTCTCATTTTTGTGGAATAGGTTAATTCAACGAGTTAACAATATATTCCATTCAATCCTGGCGATTGTCTTGGCCCCTCCCTGGTTCTTGGTTGGGTAATAATGGTTTGGTCTTGTGCTTTGAGGAGAATTGTGCTGTATTTTATTTTTTTTTCTGATGAATCGCTTCAAGTTCGGCATGGAAATGTTGCTGAAGAGATAATATTTCTGATCAACACCTGCGAACGTTCCCCCATCAACATCTGCCGAATAAAAACGTTCGCTTTACTGCCATATAAAGTAAAGTTTATGCAGCAACGTCGACACAGCCAGCAACGTTTATGTTCGGTAATTATATCCTCGGTACAGCGCCTAGGTAGGCTCCTTAACTCTCCTACACGGCACAGAGAGAGAGAGAGAAAGAGAGAGAGAGAGAGAGAGAGAGAGAGAGAGAGAGAGAGAGAGAGAGAGAGAGAGAGAGAGAGAGAGAGAGAGAGAGAGAGAGGTTCATTGGCTTAGGTTCACCTGCACCAACAGACTCAGATTCACCAGCAGACTCAGACTCACGTTCACCAGCAGACTCACTTTCACCAGCAGACTCACCTGCCTCTGGAGAAAAATGTGAGGCAAATATGTTAAAAGTTCGTCTCTGTGAGCCAACAGTCTCAAGACGGGGGTCGAGGCCCCCCCCCTGCTGGTCTTATCACCCCCCCCCCCTCTCTTGCAGTCGTCAACTATGCAACAGTCCCTTTTTTTTTAGTCTTGCATAAGTCTTTTTTTTAGGTGTAAAGTCTTGTCAGTCTTTTTTATGGGGGGAGGGAAAGTCTTACGTGGGTCTTTTTTATGTGTAAAGTATTGTCGGAGTTATTTGTGGGTGTTAAGTCTTTATTTTAAGTCTTTTATTTTTTGAGGTGTAAAATCTTGCCTGACAGCCTTTTTATTAGGTTTAAAAACTTGTCTGAGTCTTACTAGCTGTAAAGTCTGGTCTGACAGTCTTTCTTTTAGGTATAAAGATTTATCTCAGCCCTTTTTAGGTGTAAAATCTTGCCCAAAGTGTAAGTCTTGACCATCGTGCGGGAAGGCTGGGCCGATTGGACAGGCTACGTCTGCACAAAAAAAAAGTAAATAAATAATTACAGTAAGATAAAGCTCCTTAAACAGAACATTAAAACATGTGTGGAAGCATCGGAGTGTGTACACGTGAATACCACACAGTATTCATCTATAGGCATCGATATATACTGAAAAACACGTGAAGAACTTCACACATACACACTCACACACCTGACAAGAGAGAGCAAGCTAAGCTTAGCTGCCAACACACACATACATGGTGTCAGCAAGGCGGACAGCCCGCCTGCTATCATAACTCACATCCTCTCCCATTGATAAGGTCTGATAAGGTATGCCTCTTCATTTTCCTTTCCCACTTCTCGAGGTCCGCTATCTCTCCTCCTCCCCCCCCCCTTCCTTTGCAAGACATCTTCACGAACGTCCCTTCCTCCCTTCATTAACTTCCCTTTCCTTTTTTTCCAGCTGTGAGAGTTGGTATTTGTTAATGGCGACTTGGAAGTTGAATAGCATTTCTGTCCCAATAATTGTTGGGGGGCGTCTGAAGACTGAACGTCTCGTTCCTTAGTACCAATGTAAACACTGGCTCTATGGTGCTCCTTGTTGCTGTTCCCTGTTGGAGAGTTCCTTCAAGACTGTTCCCTGTTGGAGAGTTTCTTCAGGACTGTTCCCTGTTGGAGAGTTCCTTCAAGACTGTTCCCTGTTGGAGAGTTCCTTCAAGACTGTTCCCTGTTGGAGAGTTCCTTTAGGACTGTTCCCTGTTGGAGAGTTCCTTCAAGACTGTTCCCTGTTGGAGAGTTCCTTCAGGACTGTTCCCTGTTGGAGAGTTCCTTTAAGACTGTTCCCTGTTGGAGAGTTCCTTCAGGACTGTTACCTGTTGGAGAGTTCCTTTAAGACTGTTCCCTGTTGGAGAGTTCCTTTAAGACTGCTCCCTGTTGGAGAGTTCCTTCAGGACTGTTCCCTGTTGGATAGTTCCTTTAAGACTGTTCCCTGTTGGAAAGTTCCTTCAAGACGTAATTTGTCAAGTATTTCTTGTGGATTATTCTAGCCTGCTCACTTGCTTAAGGAACGAATTAGAATTAGAAGATGAACTAATTAGAGAAATATGAATTAAAATTCACGAAAAAATCGTAATATTTTATATCTTAAAATAGTAGATTAGAAAACATAATAATTAGAAAAACGCAACTAAGTTAGATAAGACCTAATTTGTCATTTGAATCAGTATAAGAACTATTGCTTGTGATTCTGTAAAACTATTTCCATTGTTAAGTTATTCGAATAAGACCGAATATCCGGCCAGTAGAGAACAGGATGACTCCGCTGATCTCTACTTAGCGAAGTGGAACGACTGGTTCGCGTCTCGTGTTTCAGCTGTGATAGATCACTGAGTTTTGTTACATCATCAGGAAAAAAAATTATTAATGAACCAGTAGGAATAGCCACAGCTTGAACGGCTTGCTGCTTGAACGGCTTGCTGCTTGAACGGCTTGCTGCTTGAACGACTTGCTGCTTGAACGGCTTGCTGCTTGAACGGCTTGCTGCTTGAACGGCTTACAGCTTGAACGGCTTGCTGCTTGAACGGCTTGCTGCTTGAACGGCTTACAGCTTGAACGGCTTGCTGCTTGAACGGCTTGCTGCTTGAACGGCTTACAGCTTGAACGGCTTGCTGCTTGAACGGCTTGCTGCTTGAACGGCTTGCTGCTTGAACGGCTTACAGCTTGAACGGCTTACAGCTTGAACGGCTTACAGCTTGAACGGCTTACAGCTTGAACGGCTTGCAACTTGAACGGCTTGCAACTTGAACGGCTTGCAGCTTCAACGGATTAGAGCTTGAACGGCTTGCAGCTTGAGCGGCTTGCTGCTTGAACGGCTTGAACATTAAGCCACTCCAAGAGGTGACACGGGCATGAATAACCCGTAAAGTGTGGGTACACATAACTGTCCCTGAACACCTTATATCAACCCGCTCTTGAGACTTCACCTAACTCGTAACCTAATCAAGTTACCTTAGAGTCACTAACACGGACTCTATCGACACTGCACGTGGTTATAACACTCTCAAGACTGCACACTTCGCGACTCACCATAGTCCGTGCTACATGGACATTTTGTTCTGAGTACCTAAATCTAAAACATACTTCTTTCCTATGATAGATTCGTCCGGTCGTCGCTTCCTTGCGCCAACGACTCGCCTTAGGCATGACTACTCGGGCGCTTACGACAGGAGGAGGAGGAGGTCGTCTCTGAGGCACATCTACCCGCTGCAGGAGTCGTACCTCAGATACCACCAGACATTTCGTCAACAACAAAATGTGACTATCGATCTGCTTTGCCAATTGTCTCAAGGAGCAGGACTCTGTGCAAGGGTCTCCATTATCTGTGTGTTGTTCTGGTCCTTCCTTATCGCTCTTCCCTGCTACTGCCAATCCTTATACCGGGTATTTGGTACCCCCAGATACTGAACATTCAGCTCCCTGTACACCACACATTCAGCTCCCTGTACACCAGACATTCAGCACCCTGTACACTACACATAAAATATCAACTGGCATTCCAAGCCATTTCGACCAACCACATCCAAATCCATCCATCTTATCTCGGCACTTACTGCTTGTTCATCCTACAATTAAGGGGCAATGAATGCCAAGGGATATTTTCAGTGATTTAAATCAGCATCATATCTGTTTTGTCTCGCAAATCTTGCATGCAAATTGCAGAGACAATCCTCCCTTCCCCCCCCCCCCCCACCCCTCCATATTGAACTGAGACTTATGCAGAGGAAAATAGAAACAGAGAAGTTAACTGAAATCCCAAGTTTCGGTTCAGTGAGCACTGAAGGAATTAGATTTTTTTGGGGGGTCATCTCTGAATGAACTACAGACTCGTAAGATTTGTTGAGAATAACGTTGGCGGGCGAGTGTATATTTGTGTGGTGTATATCTTTCAGGAGAAAGCGCTTAGACACATTATTGAATATGTGTCTAAGGAGAAATCACACACACACACACACACACACACACACACACACACACACACACACACACACACACACACACACACACACACACACACACACACACACACATGTATATACATGAAGGGAAGAAGAGGAGAGGGGAAGGAGGAGAGAGCGAGGGAGAGACCCGAGTACAACCGGGTACTCCTTTTACCGAAGTATAAGGATAATGGTGCATTGTGGTTAGAGAGCAGGGCATGAATGAGTGGGTAGAGAGAAGAGAAATGAATGAGTGGGTAGAGAGAAGAGAAATGAATGAGTGGGTAGAGAGCAGGGCATGAATGAGTGGGTAGAGAGCAGGGCATGAATGAGTGGGAGGAGAGCAGGGCATGAATGAGTGGGTAGAGAGCAGGGCATGAATGAGTGGGTAGAGAGCAGGGCATGAATGAGTGGGTAGAGAGAAGAGAAATGAATGAGTGGGTAGAGAGCAGGGCATGAATGAGTGGGTAGAGAGAAGAGAAATGAATGAGTGGGTAGAGAGCAGGGCATGAATGAGTGGGTAGAGAGCAAGGCATGAATGAGTGGGTAGAGAGCAGGGCATGAATGAGTGGGTAGAGAGCAAGGCATGAATGAGTGGGTAGAAGGTATTTATTTATTTATTTCAAGCTTATACATCGTTGAATAATGGCTAATGTAAACAAAAATTATGAACGAAATATTAATTTCAATACAGTATCGATCGATTTATTATTATTATTCCATTCAACGAGAAAATAGTTTTGAGGTAATGGTGGCGACTCGAACCGGCGTTCTGGTGATTCCCACACACCTGTCTTAACCCACCCGGCGACAATAGGACAAAAAGCTAACCTACCCGGAAATGTACTGAATTTACATTATTATTATTAATATTAACAGCGCGTATGTCTGAATAATATTGATTCGGGAAAGACCTGGGTAAATACTGGTTTGAAAGCATGGTTGTTCATTTATGGAAATAAATTTTACAGGGTATATATATATATATATATATATATATATATATATATATATATATATATATATATATATATATATATATATATATATATATATACATATATATGAGCTGCCTGAAATATGGGTCAATAGGCCTTCAGTAGATGCCTTCATTCACATTTTTTTTCATTTTATATCGTTCTCGACTACACTGGTCGAAGATCGCAACGGTTGGACCAGGATTCATAACATTTGCGCCTTCACTGACGAAACATGTACATCTTTCCTTATTCACATGGCGGCTTTCTTGACCTTGATTAAACAGTTTAATCACCTGGTTAACAAGCTCATAAACTGTGTTATCAAATATTGACTAAACCGCTATGATAAAGGGTCGAAGATCTAACTGTTTCGCCAAGACGATACATAAGTGCATGATCGCAACCCTCCGAGGCAATGATCGCGATATATAAGCGTAGACCACGAAGGCTGAACGAGAACTGCGCTTATATGATATATATATAAACATGGAATTATTCGAACGCGCAGGGTCTCATATTACGAACGCGTAAGGGGATGCAGCGTTCTCGAAGGCGCCTATTTTGCTGCTGCCCGCAGCCAGCTCCACTCTGCCTAATATATGATATGGTGTCGCGCTAATCACCGTGTTTACACTCTTGCTGGAGGTGGCAACACTTGTCTTGACGACAATTATAATAGCTTGAGCCATCCCACTTGTGCTTTATCAACCCCCCTTGTGTCTTCTTTATCTCTCTCTCTCTCTCTCTCTCTCTCTCTCTCTCTCTCTCTCTCTCTCTCTCTCTCTCTCTCTCTCTCTCTCTCTCTCTCTCTCTCTCTCTCTCTCTCTCTCTCTGGTACAATCAACGGAACAATCGTTGTACCAGCCTTCCTCTCCTCCTCGGCATCCGACAACCTTGTGAAGGAAATTCTACCTACCTGCCCACTTACATCAGCTGGCAGGTGTACATGATCCCAATTTTACACGTTGTGCCACCGAGTGGGCCTCTCGTGCAGGCCCATCACCTCAACCACCATCTTCAAAAGCCCACAAGCAATCCAGCTGGGATGACCCCATTGTAGACCAAGTTGCTGCAGAGTGCCTGGGTGCTGCAACAACACAACACGACATTGCTCGCCTCACAGCAGTAGCAGCACCACATGCAGGGGATTTTCTGTTAGCAACCCCAATGTCGGCAACTGGCACACGTCTCACACCACACGCCCTCCGAATTGCTGTGGCCCTCCGCCTTGCTGCCCCAATCCACACCAAATACAGGTTTATTTGCGGCGAGGTGGAGGCCGACAGGTACGGCCACCATGGCCTACTCTGCCAAAGCACAGGGGGATGGCACTCGAGGCACAGTGAAGTTAACGATATCAAGAGGAGCCTCACCACAGCTGGATGCCCAGCCGAGAGAGAGCCCCGTTACCTAACGCCCCGTAACTCTGATGCTCTTATTGGTCGCCCAGATGGTATCACTGTGAACCCCTGGAAGAATGGCAAGCAGTTGGTATGGGACTACACGTGCGTATCAACCCTGGCTAGCACCTACAGTGTTGCACAACCAGGTGGCGCTGCCACCCACAGGGAAGCAGCCAAATCCCGTAAGTACAGAGAACTGGATCACCACTATAATTTTATTTCTGAGACACTCGGCGCCTGCGGTAAGAGTGCCACCAGTTTTTTGAAGGAATTGCGTTCTAGGCTAATTGAAACAACAAGAGATCCTAGAGCTGCCAGCTTCCTTTTCCAGCGCCTCAGCGTGGCGATACAGAGGGGAAACGCACACTGCATTCAGGGTTCCTGCCCGCCATCTGAAGAGCTGGAGGAACTCGACAACTTATGATAATCAACTTTGTACCCTATATGTAAATCCTTTATAGTAATAAAGTTTATATATATATATATATATATATATATATATATATATATATATATATATATATATATATATATGTCGTACCTAATAGCCAGAACGCACTCCTCAGCCTACTATTCAAGGCCCGATTTGCCTAATAAGCCAAGTTTTCATGAATTAATGTTTTTTCGTCTACCTAACCTACCTAACCTAACCTAACCTAGCTTTTTTTGGCTACCTAACCTAACCTTACCTATAAATATAGGTTAGGTTAGGTTAGGTAGGGTTGGTTAGGTTCGGTCATATATCTACGTTAATTTTAACTCCAATAAAAAAAAATTGACCTCATACATAGAGAAAAGGGTTGCTTTATCATTTCATAAGAAAAATATTATAGTAAATATATTAATTCAGGAAAACTTGGCTTATTAGGCAAATCGGGCCTTGAATAGTAGGCTGAGAAGTGAGTTCTGGCTACTAGGTACGACATATATATATATATATATATATATATATATATATATATATATATATATATATATATATATATATATATATATATATATGCGAACAAGCCTGAATGGTCCCCAGGACAATATGCAACTGAAAACTCACACCCCAGAAGTGACTCGAACCCATACTCCCAGAAGCAACACAACTGGTATGTACAAGACGCCTTAATCCACTTGACCATCACGACCGGACATAATGAGGTGATAGCCGAGGCTATTTGAACCACCCCACCGCCGGCACTCGGATAGTAATCTTGGGCATAGCATTTTACCAAATCACCTCATTCTTTGGGGCACACGTGAGGAACACAAATGCGAACAAGCCTGAATGGTCCCCAGGACAATATGCAACTGAAAACTCACACCCCAGAAGTGACTCGAACCCATACTCCCAGAAGCAACACAACTGGTATGTACAAGACGCCTTAATCCACTTGACCATCACGACCGGACATAATGAGGTGATAGCCGAGGCTATTTGAACCACCCCACCGCCGGCACTCGGATAGTAATCTTTCAAATATTCAAATAGTTCAAATAGGTTCAAATAGGTGGTTCAAATAGCCTCGGCTATCACCTCATTATGTCCGGTCGTGATGGTCAAGTGGATTAAGGCGTCTTGTACATACCAGTTGTGTTGCTTCTGGGAGTATGGGTTCGAGTCACTTCTGGGGTGTGAGTTTTCAGTTGCATATTGTCCTGGGGACCATTCAGGCTTGTTCGCATTTGTGTTCCTCACGTGTGCCCCAAAGAATGAGGTGATTTGGTAAAATGCTATGCCCAAGATTACTATCCGAGTGCCGGCGGTGGGGTGGTTCAAATAGCCTCGGCTATCACCTCATTATGTCCGGTCGTGATGGTCAAGTGGATTAAGGCGTCTTGTACATACCAGTTGTGTTGCTTCTGGGAGTATGGGTTCGAGTCACTTCTGGGGTGTGAGTTTTCAGTTGCATATTGTCCTGGGGACCATTCAGGCTTGTTCGCATTTGTGTTCCTCACGTGTGCCCCAAAGAATGAGGTGATTTGGTAAAATGCTATGCCCAAGATTACTATCCGAGTGCCGGCGGTGGGGTGGTTCAAATAGCCTCGGCTATCACCTCATTATGTCCGGTCGTGATGGTCAAGTGGATTAAGGCGTCTTGTACATACCAGTTGTGTTGCTTCTGGGAGTATGGGTTCGAGTCACTTCTGGGGTGTGAGTTTTCAGTTATATATATATATATATATATATATATATGGTGTAACATTAACTGCAAAAATAAAAATAGTATATCAATGCCTCCCTCCTACGTCTTGTCTCCTCACGACACTGTTGTAGCAGGTAGATATGAAAGGGGGGCTGGGTGGCGAGGGGGGGGGGGGTATTAGGAGGGTGAGCAGGGAGGGGGGCAGGAGGAAGAAGGGGGTCACGAGAGATGGAGCGGGGGAGGAGGAGAGGGGAAGGGGGCAGAGAGATATTCTAGGTGTTGGTTATTTGTCAATGTAACGGCGTGTGTCTCACTTTATGCTATATATAGATAACCTATAGTGACCCTCCCCCCCCCCACACACACACACACTCTCCGGGTGGGGGGGGGAGAAAGAGAGAGAGAGAGAGAGAGAGAGAGAGAGAGAGAGAGAGAGAGAGAGAGAGAGAGAGAGAGAGAGAGAGAGAGAGAGAGAGAGAGAGGTACGGAGGAAGCTCTACCAACTATGCCTAGCTCAAGAAACTTGACACTCTCCTTGAAAGAAGCTAATGGAAGTTCCAGTTAGCAAAAGGAAAAGTCGTTCAGCGGTCAATAACTACAGACCAGTGTCCCTACTTTCCTTATACGAGCTAAATTGTTGAGCCTCTAAATTGATGATTGCTAAATCGGTCAGCAAATAATATTTTTTACCATCGTCGGTTCTGCTAATCTTTTGCTGAACCTCTTCACTACACGGCAACAGTCAGGTGCCCTTGATCGGGTTTAGAAATCTGGATTACCAGCAAAGCTTCAAGCACTAGGCAGCTCAGGATTCACATTACAGCTAATAATGGACTAGCTGCAGGTAAGGACTCTTAACAGAAATCCTTAATTCTGAGCACGGTGCTGAAGTGAGAGAGAGAGAGAAGGATTGACAGGTCACCACGCCAGAGCCTTCAGCGCGACAGAGATCTTGGGAGATTCTGGACCAACTTCAGAGTCAACCAGAAGCTGGTTACCCACAACTTGAGACGCTCAACCGTCAATATGCTCATGCTGGCTATTTCTCTCACAAGAACATCAAAACATCAGCAATCTTTCCCTCCTCGGCTATCTCGTATTTAGACTCGTTCGTTCAGCTTGACTGCCTCGTTCGATCCCCATGCAGGATATGGCCTTGGAGTCAAGTCAAGCGACAACTTCGAAGGCTCCGGCACACAGCTGTCTCCTCGTTCAGCGTATACCTTGCATGATAGTTAATTTAACGTGTGCCTAATTGACACTAATAATTATCTCATCAAATAAATATACGGTTCTAAAGTCAGGCTTCAGATGAGGCTCATGTAGGATACCAGTCCTTACTTTATTTAGATTTTTTTTTATTAGGAACGGCAGTATTGCTCCTAATCCCAGTCTTAGATAGAAAAAAAGGAGAAGAGAGTTTCAGGAGGGAAGAGAAAGCTTTCCAGGGCCAACGATTGGCCAATCGCCAATACAGTCTGGCCTGTTTTAAGCTTTTCGCATTTCTTCACTGTTATGTTTCACTGATTGTTAAATTTGTAACTTTTCCTCTACTCACCTCCGTTGTCTTTGTTATTGTTTAATTTGTTTTTGTTTGTGTATGTTCCACAGCTCCGGTGAGGAATGTTGTCAGCCTCTTCTGTTAGGCTTCCTACGTTACTACGTAGGAAGCCTACGTAGACTTTGGTAGGCTTCCCAAGTTACTACGAGTCTACTCACCTATTTGTGCTTGCGGGGGTTGAGCCGTTTCATTAAGTACTTCATCTCCTATTCTGTATCCTGTGTCTGGCCTCCTGTTTCCACCGCCTAGTTTCATTACTTTTCCATTTACTCGGGTTGAACTTCAACAGCCATTTGTTGGACCATGCACTCAGTCTGTCTAGGTCATCTTGTAGCCTCCTACTATCATCCTCTGTTTCAATCCTCCTCATCATTTTTGCATCATCAGCAAACATTGAGAGAAGTGTGTGTGTGTGTGTGTGTGTGTGTGTGTGTGTGTGTGTGTGTGTGTGTGTGTGTGTGTGTGTGTGTGTGTGTGTGTGTGTGTGTGTGTGTCTGTCTGTCTGCCTGTCTGTCTGTCTTGAGAACATTTTCGATAGCTCGTTAATTCTGCACGCAAAGGTCACATTAAGGGCCAGTCAGTGTCACGTTAAACCCTGACATAATAAGACTATTTTTATTTGAAAACTGATATGTTTTGAGGGAGCCATAGACCCATAGACCCATAGAGCCATAGAGGACATTTGTAATTACTAACCAGCAGCGGAACATGTTTTGAGTTCCAACAACAAAACGCCCTTTCCTACCATTATTTAATAAAGATAGACAAGGTACAAATCTAAATATCACATTCTGGTGTGACAAGCTCAATAGGTATTTATATTTGAAGTAAACATTCTTCAGGCACTCTTCCAGATATGTGAAAATGATGTTATTGTCTAGCATTAATAACTAGAGTCAGACCCTTGTAATAATATTATTACATGCTACAAGTAGTACCTTGTCGTGGCTCGCGGGTGTGCAGTCCATGATGCTAAGGTTTCCACCAACGGAGG
Source organism: Procambarus clarkii (assembly GCF_040958095.1). Taxonomy (NCBI): domain Eukaryota; kingdom Metazoa; phylum Arthropoda; class Malacostraca; order Decapoda; family Cambaridae; genus Procambarus; species Procambarus clarkii. Next base: position 9,248,408 of record NC_091175.1, on the reverse strand, counting down.
GCCCTCACACCAGAGTACAAATCACTGCCTCTGGCACTACACCAGAGGCCCTTCGTGTGGGGACCTACGCATTCCTAGCGTGCTCGCTGTGTCAAGCGCTGTAATTATAGTCAATAACGACAGCTTGCTATGGCTACTACGCTTAAAAATATTCGCCAGCTCCCCGCTACCAGATTAATTTGTAAAAACATCGCGTGTTTCTAAACCTGCTCCCCACACACACACACACACACACACACACACACACACACACACACACACACACACACACACACACACACACACACACGCCTACACTTGGCTCCGACGCAGGCCAGCCGCTATTGTTAGCGTGGGGGTGCCAATTGACCCGTTTAATCGTTAACTTGTGCATCTATTTCCTCACCAACCACACACCTCTGGAGGCTCAAATTCAACGCTGGAGTACATTTCGTGATTAGTTTCAGCTTTCGCTCGCAGATCCGGCCCGCGTGGACAGCCCCATAGACGCGTGGATTGAAAACTGAATCAAGCAAGAAAAGTCTAGCCGAGGCTAATTTTAGCTGGGGGTTGCAGTGCGTGGGAGTGTGTGGACGTCACGCTTGGCATGGGAGCAAGGACTGGGAGGCACAGGTGCCCCATGGGTGGAGTAGGGGAGAGAGTGGTGATACCCCCATTCCCCTTCTCCCTTTTCCCCCTGCCCTCTGGGCACAAGAGGGTGTTTACCCATCGGAAGAAGGTGAAGGGAGGGAAGGCTTGAGACAGCGGTTGATGTCTTTGATCAAAGTGGAGGGGGAGAGAGCTAGGAGCTGGGGACACAGATCATGTCCTAGGGAGGAGAGGGAAGCTGGGACACAGCTGGTGTCCTAGGGAGCGAGAGGGGAGGCAGGGGGGGGGGGGAAACCTGTATATATTTGTTGCCTACCTAATGTCAACAGATGTTGGGCTATCTTGGGTCACCTGCGGGTGTTGGCTATCCTGGTGACTGTGGGTGTTGATAATTCTGGTGATTGTGCATGTTGGCTATCCTAGCATGGGTGGGTGTTGGCTATCCTGGCATTAACAGGTGTTGGCTATCCTGGCAACTGTGGGTGTTACCTGTCCTGGCGACTACGGGTGTTGGCTATCCTGGCCCCTATTGAGATGTTGACAACTTTCATGCATGCAGATGTTGGCTACCCTCGTACCCATCTCTCCCACCACACACCCCTTTCCTTTACTTTTCTATATACCCTTATTCTGCCCCCTTTTCTCCTGCCCCTTCCCTCTCCCTCCTCCTATCCCCCCCACCTCCCTTCCTCTCCCTCCCACCCTCCCTCCCTCTGTCATTTTCACCCCAAGGTCATCAGCGCTTCCCCCTGTCACGGATGGGACAGAGCTGTCGTATTTAGCCTCCTGATAAAGCCAAATTTACCTGTAGCACAGTGGTCTACGTGCTCGGTTCGCAACTCTCAGTGTATATACGCCGGTGATAGTAATGGGGTATATAATGTTTCTATATGTGACATGAGTATACTTCTGTATCTGTGATATGAGTATATTTCTAAAGGCGAGGTGAATATATTTATGTATATATGGCGTGAGATTATTTATATAACATGAATATATTTCTGAATATGTGATATGAGTAGTTTCTTCCCCTTATCTCACATGTTGAGATACCAAGGTACCTGAAACCATGTTGGTCAACATATGTGGGTGTTGCTTTATCAGAATTGAGGGGTCAGCCTCGGTGTTGGTCCTGCATCGTTAGTTCTAGTAATTCAAGACTCGTCGTGTTGGTCTCTGGTTGGGCCTCCTTCCGTGTGATTTTTTTGCTGTCGCTGCAGTTAAGGTCAGGTTTTGCTCGCTGATGCTGCCAGCGACATCAGCGGTAGGCCCGCAGATCACAGGCCTACCATGGGAACGTCTGGATGATAAATATCCTTAAAGTTTGCCCTTAAACAGACCGTCTTTTTCTTTTTAAGCTCATGAGAGCGATGCATAGAAAACGCCAATGTCATGATGCTTTGGTTTTTTCTATTGCGTCGCACTTTTATGGGATTTAGTCCATTCCGTTAAAAAAAAGAGCTGCGTTCAGTTCTGTGACGTTTTAAAAGTTGGACATAATCCCAGTGGCTCGTTGGTTGTTAGGTTCGTGGACTCAATATACGTTAAAAAAAAAAAATCGTTCGACTCTCGTTCGAATAAAAGCGACTCTCCTGTGCAGTGCTATAAGAGTTAATTTAAAGTTGCTGTTCCTTACACGTCTTTCTTAATAATAATATAGGTGTATTATTGTTTAAATCTTTGGTATTTTTTTTTTTGTATTTTCTTAATTTTACTTAATATGAATCTATCATTTATTATATTTTATGGTTGTTAAAGTCTTCACTTGGAATTTTGTATTAAATTTTAAAGATGTTACATATTTTGCATCATCTTCTGGTATTATTTGATTTAAAATAAATATTTTTAAATTGTACCTGTGATTTCTCCTTATTATTTATGTTGTATTATCTCATAGTTAAAGTAAGTGGTGTATTCTGTTTGTATAATGGTTTAAATTCAAGAATAGTTATCCCTCGTGGTGTTTATCGTATTCGCAGTTACAGAGAACCGAAATATGCTTTTCAACCGTAATGGTGAAATTTGATTTACCACCTTACCCCCCCCCTTCCATCAGTACGACCCCACCATCTCCCTCAACCAGCGCCATCACCAACCCCTACCACCCCTACCTCTACCACCCCCACCCCCCTTCACCAGCTCCCCATGGAGTAATTGCTATAGTCTCCGGCAGTAATAACACCTCCTTCATCGACGAGACGGGAGATAGACAACAGAATCCTCTCCCTTCTCTCTCTCTCTTTCTCTCTCTCTCTCTCTCTCTCTCTCTCTCTCTCTCTCTCTCTCTCTCTCTCTCTCTCTCTCTCTCTCTCTCTCTCTCTCTCTCTCTCTCATTATAAACTACTAGCCTATCATTTAACCAGTAATTAACATCGAGGAAGCTGAATAAAAATGAATTATGAATTAGATCAACTAAGCCGTTGCAAGGATCGTTGTGCTCGGCTCGAATCATTCTTACAATTACCAGTTTTTTCCCTCGTTTTAAGACTTTTTTTTTGTCCTCCAAAAGGCCGTAAAATTCTTCAACATTTTCATCATCTACAAAACATCACATATTAAGGGGAGTTATTTCCCGGGGCTCAGTGTAAGTTATTGTGCTGTGGTGGAGAACACACAGTGTTCAGTGTAAGTTATTGTGCTGTGGTGGAGAACACACAGTGTTCAGTGTAAGTTATTGTGCTGGGGTGCAGAACACACAGTGTTCAGTGTAAGTTATTGTGCTGGGGTGCAGAACACACAGTGTTCAGTGTAAGTTATTGTGCTGTGGTGCAGAACACACAGTGTTCAGTGTAAGTTATTGTGCTGGGGTGGAGAACACACAGTGTTCAGTGTAAGTTATTGTGCTGTGGTGGAGAACACACAGTGTTCAGTGTAAGTTATTGTGCTGGGGTGGAGAACACTGTGTTCAATGTAAGTTATTGTGCCGGGGTGGAGAACACACAGTGTTCAGTGTAAGTTATTGTGCCGGGGTGCAGAACACAGTGTTCAGTGTAAGTTATTGTGCCGGGGTGCAGAACACACAGTGTTCAGTGTAAGTTCTCGTGCCGGGGTGCAGAACACACAGTGTTCAGTGTAAGTTCTCGTGCCGGGGTGCAGAACACACAGTGTTCAGTGTAAGTTCTCGTGCCGGGGTGCAGAACACACAAATCTGGTGTTTTACCTGCTACTTCAGTGACGAGACTTGACTTTGAAATCTGTTTAGATATGCATTTATCTCGCGGTAAACGAACGACGAGTTTTTTTATTTTTATTCTAAATACAATAATACATGTTGTCATAGTCCGGGACAGGAAGCCTGTATAAATGCATATATATATATATATATATATATATATATATATATATATATATATATATATATATATATATATATATATATATATATATATATACATATATATATATATATATATACACACATTTTAATCATGTATGCTGATCTACTCCATGGTCAAATTACTGACCCTCTGGATGCACTCCGGTAACAAGTTGCTTAGCTCCTGGGGTACCTATTTATAACTAGGCGAACAGATGTATTAGATGAAAGGAAAATTGGCCCAACCATTTCTGTCCCTATCGGGATGTGCGTCGAGAATGAAGCCAACTCTGTGACGCTATGAATGTATCAGTTAGTATGTCTGTTAATTATATCTTTGAAAATATGTTTTCTTTAAAGATTGTCTTAGTACTCACCTGATTGTACTCTTCAAGATGAGCTTGTGGGGGGTTTGGGCTTTGGCTCATAGACCCCCATCTTTCAACTGAGCGCATCAATCCGAATGTCAGCCATGTTAGGCTTCCTGCCTCTTAAACACAGCAAATAAAATGTTATGTGTTCTCACTATGAAAATGTGAGGTCGAAAATAATCTAAATAAGAAACGTTGTGATGAGAAGTAATAAATTTGGGTGATGGCCTATGTGACTCCAGATGACGTCTGAGAAATGGCTTCTTGATTTTAACCCAGACAAATGCAAGGTTATAACAAGAAAAGCAGCGAGGAGACCCCCCTCCCCTGCACCTCGCCTTACAGCAGGTCAAAATGAAGAAGTGGCATCGTCTACATTAGAAAAGGAGTAGGAACTGGGAGCAAACTTAACCTTAAGCAAACTTAACACCAGCAGCATGTATAACAAGAATAATGTCGGAGGCGGACGCCAGTCTGGTCATTGTCCAGACAATCTTCAAGTACATAGACTTGAGAAGGAACTCAAGTCTATGTACCTGTACTCCCCAACTCTTGAGAAGGAAGCCTCAAGACACTCACATTAAGAAAAGGCGTCTGAGGCTGCACGCAAAATGTAGGCACTTGCACGCAAGCTCCCGCTCACTGTTGCCATCCCCGCGAGGGCCGACGACGTCGTTAAACACATCAGAACAGGCATAAAGTCACACTAATGACTAAAGGGAGTTGCCTGTCACCGCTGTTGTTCTCTCTCATGTTAAAGAGTCATTTCTGGTCTCCAGGCTTGCTGGCTGAGATTATATATATATATATATATATATATATATATATATATATATATATATATATATATATATATATATATATATATATATATATATATGGGCAATTTCCTTCACCCTGATGTTCTTGTTACCTAGCAGTAAATAGGTACCTGGGAGTAAGACAACTGCTACAGGCTGCCTCCTGAGTGTGTGTATGTGGAAAAAAAAAGTAGTTAGTAAAAGTTGATTGATTGACAGTTGAGAGGCGGGACTAAATAGCCGGAGCTCAATCACCGCAAGCACAACTAGGTGCTTGCGGTGATTGGTCTCTCTCTCTCTCTCTCTCTCTCTCTCTCTCTCTCTCTCTCTCTCTCTCTCTCTCTCTCTCTCTCTCTCTCTCTCTCTCTCTCTCTCTCTTTAACTTTTATTAACTATGAGATCAATGATTCTAGCACGAATCTTCTGTAATTTTTCTTCACTTAAAATGGATGTTTAAAAAATTAAACTTTCCAAGGAGCGTTTTGCAGTTTTATTACAGCACGACGCTAAGCGATGCGTTTCGTTGACCCTTGTCAACATCATCATAGGAGGTACAAGCGGTGACAACTCATTATGCCACCCAAGAGGTGGCACGGGCATGAATAGCCCGCAAGGTGACAATTGTATAGCAGCCAAATATATAAACCTGAGATGAGGTGAAGCGCTTCAATACGAGCCAATAGGTCCACTTGAGTTTACCATTCTCCCACGTTTCAGTGAGGCTGTGGGAGTTGGGGGAGGCCTGTGGGGGTTGGGGGAGGCCTGTGGGGGTTGGGGGAGGCCTGTGGGGGTTGGGGGAGGCCTGTGGGGGTTGGGGGAGGCCTGTGGGGGTTGGGGAAGGGAGGGGAGGACAGCGAGGCTGTGGATGCATGAGGAAGCAGGAACGGAGGTGAGTCTAATTGTCCCAAGACTAGCTCCACTCTCATTATTATTGTTGTTAAAGATTGGCTACCTGGAACAAAAAAAAAGTTCCAAGTAGCACGGGCTATGGTGAGCCCGTAGTTACCACTCTCAGCCGTGTCAAAACGCCAAGCAACTCTTTACCTCAAAAAATTACCTCTTAACTGGGCCCTAATCTGGTCTTTAGCATCACTAAGTACTGTAGCAATTAAATTAATGTAGTGGGGGGGGGTCGTCTTACTCATGTCTCTACCCCCGTCCCCACCTCATACCCCTCACCCCCCCTCCTTCCCCTCACTGTGAGGGGGTCATGCAGCTGTTGTGTCAGCATTCCCCACCTCACAAAGCTACCAGCAGGAGGGCCCTCATACCTCAAGCAACGTCCACACACACATGCTTCAACTAATGAGTGTTTTATCACCTCATTCGCGCTCGCTTTGATATTCCTGAGCTGATCTTCAGCGTATGAGTGATTAGTCTTCCTGGTTTTTAATGGAACCATTTTTTTCGTATTTATTGAGGATTATGTGTGTGTGTTTTGTGTTTTTTTAGGGGGTTAAAATGAGGTGTTTTATTAGGTGTTTTAAACATTCTTGGGTTTTTAATCGAAGCTTTTTATCAATGGATTTGGGAATTGTTTATTAATTGGGCTTGAATTTGTTTGTGGTGGCTTCTCTCTCTCTCTCTCTCTCTCTCTCTCTCTCTCTCTCTCTCTCTCTCTCTCTCTCTCTCTCTCTCTCTCTCTCTCTCTCTCTCTCTCTCTCTCTCTCTCAACCTGTGGAGAGGATTTAAGAGTCAGCTCAGCGACAGCCACGAGTGGTTGAGGAATTTAAGTTTCATAAGAACGACAGGTTTTGGTCCAACTGTGTGTATGTCTGATTTACATAAACTGATCCTGGCACATTCACACACACACACACACACACACACACACACACACACACACACACACACACACACACACACACACACACACACACACACACACACATATATATATATCGTGAATACTTGACCATAGTATCCGCTTGTGTTAAGAACTGGATATTCTTTATCCTTTCTGCAACCATCCAGAAATAGTACATCCCACTGTTCCAATCAAGTAAGTACTGGAGGTCCCCGCCATGCAAGTACCGAATACTCCCCACTTGCAGGTACTATCAGTACTGGTATACCAAAAGCTCCCTTTTTTTCCCCCTTATTCCCCTCCCTTTTTCCCCCCTCCCTTCCCCTCCTCTCACACATTTTCCTCCTACACCAGGAAAGGATGTGTGAGAAATTAGGGAAATATATTATGTGAAGTGAGTAATGGCGGTATATGTGTGAGGGGAAGAAATATGGCGCCGGTACAGACAGATATTAATTATAGAAATTTCACACGTGTAAAGGGAGGGGATATTTTTTTTCCACTCAACACTCGAATAATGCTACATAAGCAGCATATTATATATATATATATATATATATATATATATATATATATATATATATATATATATATATATATATATATATATATATATATATATATATATATATACTTTTTTAAATAGCCTATGTGTGTAGCTTTTAATAGCCTCCGTACCAATATGTAACCCTATATGATTAATAGCTATGTAGGCCTCGAATGACGGTAGTTGGCTTCCTCTTGTAATAGCCGCGTTCGTGAACTAATAGCCGGATTTCAGACACGAACAGGCTGACCTGTTCTGGTATTAACCACCTTTCACACACAATAACATTGTATCCTGGTACAATAACCTGTCTCCAGGTACAATAACTTGCCTCCAGGTACAATAACTTTACCTCCTGGTACAATAACCTTGCCTCCAGGTACAATAACCTTACCTCCAGGTACAATAACCTGCCTCCAGGTACAATAACCCTGCCTCCTGGTACAATAACCTTACCTCCAGGTACAATAACCTACCTCCTGGTACAATAACCTTACCTCCAGGTACAATAACCTTACCTCCAGGTACAATAACCTTACCTCCAGGTACAATAACCTTACCTCCTGGTACAATAACCTTACCTCCTGGTACAATAACCTTACCTCCAGGTACAATAACCTACCACATACGACCAGCCATCCACCCACAGACGAGCTCCACAGGTACGGGTACGAAGGCTCTCCGTTCAACGACCAGGTCGCCCGCCCATTAATATTCCGTATGCTTCGTATTTGGTGATGTTGCAGTCAAGGCAAATGATGCAAGTCAAGATCTGCAATGTGGCGCGCCGCCGCGGCCCACGCCAAATGCCAGAGATACAAGATGAAGGTCAGAGAGCAGGCATAGAGATGAGACCCTAAGCAGGACTGGTAACTGTTTAAGCAAGATGGATTAGGGCAATGGATATGTGGAAACAAATTTGGGGAAAAAACATGCCCCAAAAAGTCCTATTTAGAATCCGTTGTAATATATATATATATATATATATATATATATATATATATATATATATATATATATATATATATATATATATATATATATATAACGAACGAAACGAAGGATAGACACACATTATAAGTTTAGATTTAGGAAAGATCTGGGTAAATACCGGTTTAGAAACAGGGTTGTTGATTTATGGAAGAAATAAATCAACGTAGCATGATATGTTACCCGTTAACATTATAGACGTGAGTTCCCTGGATTGTTTCAAGCGAAGGTTGGACACAAACACACACACACCTATATGTCTCATTGAACATAACAGCATATTCCGTATTTACTATTTTCTGATTTAGGGCTTCTATCCCTCTTACTAATGGTCTTGCATCAGGGTTCAGCTGGAAGAGGAGTTCACCAAAAGTCATGTTGTTTTAGGTGAAGAAAAGAATTGAATAACTGAAGAATATATTACACTAATTACAAAATCGCACAACGTTTCGAACCTCCATGGTTCATTCTCAAGTGAAAAGAAATTGCAGAACTCTTATCCTCTTGATATGAGCTTCAGGGGACAGGTCTGGTGATATCAACCCCCAGGTCTTTTTCTCTCTCTCTTATTCTGGAAGAATTTCTTTTCCCAAATGATACCTTGTATCTGGCCTCCTGCTCCCTACTCCTATTTTTATTACATTTGTTCGGATTAAACTCTAACAACCATTTGTTGCACCATTCCTTCAGTTTGTCCAGATCATCTTGAAACCTCATGTTATCCTCCTTTGTCTTAATCCGTCTCGTAATTTTGGCGTCGTCAGCAAACATTGAGAGGAATGAGTCTATACCCTCTGGAAGATCATATACTTATATCAGAAACAGGATAGGTCCGAGTACAGAACCCTGTGGGACTCCGATTGTGACTTCCCGACAATCTGAGGTCTCACCCCTCATTGTAACTCTGCTTTTTATTGCTTAGATACTCCCTTATCCACTGGAGCGCCTTACCAGCTACACCTGCCTATTTCTCCAACTTATGCACCAGCCTCTTATGGGGTACTGTGTCAAAGGCTTTCCGACAGTCCAATAAAATATATTTTCCCATCCTTCTCTTTTTTTTATTAATCAGGAATTTTATTAAGATCAATACACTGTGATCACTCATTCCCAAGGGTGCTTCCATCTTAACTTCCCTTATATCCCTCTCAGTTAGGGTAAATGTCAGATCACATGGCTCGTTCATCCTCTCCTCTCATTCTTGTCGGTCCCTTGACGTGTTGACTTAGAAAGTTTCTTGTTGCCACATCCAGCAGCTTAGCTCTCCATGTGCCTGGTCCTCCATGTGGGTCTCCGTTCTCCCAGTCTATCTTCCCGTGGTTGAAGTCTTCTATGATTATTAGTCTGGATCTGTTCCTGCTAGCGACAGAAGCTGCTCTCTCTATTATATTGATGGTGGCCCATGTTGTTTCTGGGTCTGTCATCCTGTCTGGGTCTTCTGTCGTTTGGAGAGGGGTTATATATGACTACTACTATAAGTTTTTGTCCTCCAATTGCTACGGTACCTGTTATGTAGTCACTGAAACCATCACAGTCCTGGATAACCATCTCTTCAAAACACTAGTCTCTTCTTATCAGCAGAGCTACTCCACTTCCACCTCTTCCTTCCCTCTCTTACCTTACTACAAAGTAGTCCTGTGGAAACACTGCATTTAATATAGTTTTCGTTACCAACGTTGCCAGTCCTGTTAATCTGTATATCCTACAACTGTACCAGTGTTGCCAGTCCTGCTCACCGAATTTCAGTGCTGAAAACCTGAATCTTATACCCTTCCCCCCCCCCCCTCCCTCCCTCCTTCCCCTCCACTCCCCCAGGTCATTGTGGCCATCAGTGGTCTGCTTTAGCGTCTGTCTGTGTCTGTCTATCTCTGCCTGACACTAATTCTTACACCTGGTGATGAATAAGGCTACAATAGAACACGAGAATTAGAAGGAAAGATGTGATATTGGAAACTTTTTTTTCAGTTTCTACTTATAATGTGTAATTATTTGAAGAGATTGTACTTAGAATTATTAGATGCAATTTGCGTTTCTAGTCGTTTAAAAGACACCAATAAGCAGTTTGATGCATATTTGCAGTTTTTGTGGCTTTAAAGCGCAGTCTACTATACACGAGCAATCCGGATTAAATTCACTTTATTGGGGGACAGGTAGCCTGTATGTATATTATATATATACAGCAGCAACAGGTCAAACTACTGACCCTCTGCAGGATGCAACACCACAACAAGCTGACTAACTCCCGCATATCAATTTACTGTCAGGTGAACAGGTGCATTAGGTGGTGAGAAACGTACCCAGTAACCATTTCCCACCTGTCCGAGATTCGAACCTGGAATTCCAGATTGTGAGTCGGGCAACAGGCACATCACAGCTGATCCTCCTTCACAGCTGATTGTCGGGTGGTGTCCCGCAAGATTATTACAGAGGACGAGGAGTGACTGGCATTAGACGTAGCAGCAACACCAGCAGCAGAAGCAGGAGCAGCAGGAGCACCAGCAGGAGCACCAGCAACACCTGCAGCAGCAGCAGCAGCAGGAGCAGGAACAACAGCAACACCTGCAGCAGCAGCAGGAACAACAGCAACACCTGCAGCAGCAGCAGCAGCAGCAGCAGCAGGAACAACAGCAACACCTGCAGCAGCAGCAGGAGCAGCAGCAGGAGCAGCAGCAGGAGCAACAACACCTGCAGCAGGAGCAGCAGCAGGAACAACAACACCTGCAGCAGGAGCAGCAGCAGGAACAACAACACCTGCAGCAGGAGCAGCAGCAGGAACAACAGCAACACCTGCAGCAGGAGCAGGAGCAGCAGCAGGAACAACAGCAACACCTGCAGCAGCAGCAGCAGGAACAACAGCAACACCTGCAGCAGCAGCAGGAGCAGCAGCAGGAACAACTGCAACACCTGCAGCAGCAGCAGCAGCAGCAGCAGGAACAACAACACCTGCAGCAGGAGCAGCAGCAGGAACAACAGCAACACCTGCAGCAGCAGCAGGAGCAGCAGCAGGAACAACAGCAACACCTGCAGCAGCAGCAGGAGCAGCAGCAGGAACAACAACAACACCTGCAGCAGCAGCAGGAGCACCAGCAGCAGCAGCAGCAGGCCCGGAAGGCCTTCCCCCTCCCTCACCAACCAGCCACCCTCACAGCTCCTCTCCAACAATTAGCCCCCCATTCCTTGCTAATGAGAATGGTAGCCACCTCCATCAATTTCCCCTGACTTATTGATGTTGATGCTGACGTTTTTATCTCGCCTCCTGATTAACTGTACTACCAGCCGGCTAGATAATATGTATTCCGCTAATCACTAGCCATTTCTTCTCTTTTTACCAGAGAAATCTTAATTAACCGCTCCCTCTCTCCCCTTCCCCCCTGCTCCTTACACAGGTCATTTTGGGCACAGCGGCTGGATAGTGATCTTAGAGCTCACGGCTGATGGTGAGGACTTAATTAGAGAGGCTGAGGTCATGACTCTCAACACTGACTAGATGCTCCAGAAGATCTCATCTCCGGAATGAAGGCATCTCACTTTCTTAAGTCCGTGTGAACACAATTAGGTCCAAAGTAACTCTAAATTTTTGCGAAACATATCGTCAATGCCGGTCAGAATACGTGTTAATTAATGTGTAGCAGGTTTTTATGGGGTGATTAGATACAGGTGGATAGTTTAGCTGTTATTACAGAATTGCTTTCAGTTTGGCTTTTTCTTGAGTACTTGCTTCGTCAAAATATATTTAAAAAGATAAAATAGCTGGAGTGCATGATAGGCGAAGAGAAGATCCCGTAGTGGGGGTACATGCCCGTTATTACACGTCCAGTCGAAATTATTTTCGTAGAAACAAGGTAGATGAGGCGACTGCTTAGGCTGAACCACACACACACGCTAGGGGGCCTCGTAGCCTGGTGGATAGCGCGCAGGACTCGTAATTCTGTGGCGCGGGTTCGATTCCCGCACGAGGCAGAAACAAATGGGCAAAGTTTCTTTCACCCTAAGTGCCCCTGTTACCTAGCAGTAAATAGGTACCTGGGAGTTAGTCAGCTGTCACGGGCTGCTTCCTGGGGTGTGTGTGTGTGTGTGGGGTGGGAAATTAAAAAAAAAAAAAAGTAGTTAGTAAACAGTTGATTGACAGTTGAGAGGCGGGCCGAAAGAGCCAAAGCTCAACCCCCGCAAAAACACAACTAGTAAACACACACACACACACACACACACACACACACACACACACACACACGCATACGCACACACATACACACTATGGAATGCTTTAGGCAGTGATGTAGTGGAGGCTGACTCCATACACAGTTTTAAATGTAGATATGATAGAGCCCAGTAGGCTCAGGAATCTGTACACCAGTTGATTGACAGTTGAGAGGCGGGCCCAAAGAGCCAAAGCTCAACCCCCGCAAGCACAAATAGGTGAGTACAAATAGGTGAGCACACACACACACACACACTCACACACACACACACACACACACACACACACACACACACACACAGTCTTCCCTAATCAGAGCCTGTCAGCCTACACCAGCGCCTCCGTCAGCCTGTCACTGAAGGCTGCATGACTGGGGTCTCCTCCCCAGCATACCCAACCACAGCCTGCTGGACGTTGGTCATTCTCCACACGTGCAGCTCCGTCAGGTGTGTGTCTGTGTTGCTGCATTACTATCTTCACCCCCACCACCACCCACCACCACCCCTACCACCCCTACCACCATCACCACCATCCCCAAACATTCCTACCACCCCCACATATCCATACCACCACCACCTACACTTACAACACACTCCCATCATCACTGCTACTACCACCACCACCACTACCACCACCACTATCGCACGCACATCACTACCATCGCTGCCACCACCTCTACCACAACTACACACCTCTCCCAGCACTGTGAAAGTAAAATCTCTCTCATCTCTTGGAAATAACAGTATCTCTCTCTCTCTACTTTGGTAAATATTGGTATCTCTCTCCACCTAACCTCTCCACCACAGTCTTGAACACCGCCTACCACGAGAGCTGATTTCAATGCCTTCAAACGCATCATCTTGAGGGCAGAAAAGGAGAATGGATGGGAAGCAGAATGGGAGAGAGAGAGGGAGAGAGAGAGAGAGAGAGAGAGAGAGAGAGAGAGAGAGAGAGAGAGAGAGAGAGAGAGAGAGAGAGAGAGAGAGAGAGAGAGAGAGAGAGAGAGAGAGAGAGCACAAAAGTATTACAATGTCTTAGACAAGCGTGTGATCAAATCCTGACTCGTCTTGAAAGCTCATAAAAACAAAACAAAAACACCTGTCATCCCGCAAGCAAGCAAGCAAGCACCCACACTCCGACACTGTGATTGGCCATTTAACGTCTTGCTTCTGGAATATATCATTAACCCTGCTGGCTGAAGTCATTAAAACAAAAAAAAACAATGTTTCGGACTGGCGAAACTGCTCCAAAATGTCTTCATTAGCGTCCAGGTGAGGCAGTGGTGTAATTATACCTGGTCCTCAGACGATAAAACCGATGGGGTGATTTACACCGTACGCCAGACCTATTTTTTATTTTTTACATCTTTTACTCACTCAGGTTTACTCACTCGTAACATTACTCACCTCATAAACGTCGCGGGTAATTGGCTAGACATGACAACTGTAAACGTTTTTGTTTGGATCTGTCTCTGACACGTGACAAAACGTTTGCGATGCTGTGTATAGATGCTGGAAGGGATGGATGGATGGATGGAGATGGATGAGAGCGGGAGAAGCGGTTGGTGCAGGATGGATTAGAAGGAAGGATGGATGAGAAAGAGAGAGGTGGATGGATGAACGCGTAAGATGCAGCAACAAGCGGTGGGTGAGAGGTACTGGAATGGTGAATGCCCCACTGCGTAAGATATCTTTACAGAGCAACAAGAGTGAAGTTTAGAGTGAATGTTGAGACCTGGCGCATCAAGGGAAGAGTGATTTGGTCGTAGATTGGCAGCGGTGACTGGTCGTAGACTAGCAGCGGTGATTGATCGTAGAGTGGCAGCGGTGATTGGTCGTAGAGTGGCAGCGGTGATTGGTCGTAGAGTGACAGCGGTGATAGGTCGTAGAGTGACAGCGGTGACTGGTCGTAGAGTGACAGCGGTGACTGGTCGTAGAGTAGCAGCGGTGACTGGTCGTAGAGTGGCAGCGGTGACTGGTCGTAGACTAGCAGCGGTGATTGGTCGTAGATTGGCAGCGGTGATTGGTCGTAGACTAGCAGCGGTGACTGGTCGTAGAGTGACAGCGGTGACTGGTCGTAGAGTGACAGCGGTGACTGGTGGTAGACTAGCAGCGGTGACTGGTCGTAGAGTGACAGCGGTGACTGGTCGTAGAGTGACAGCGGTGACTGGTCGTAGAGTGACAGCGGTGACTGGTGGTAGACTAGCAGCGGTGACTGGTCGTAGAGTGGCAGCGGTGATAGGTCGTAGAGTGACAGCGGTGACTGGTCGTAGAGTGACAGCGGTGACTGGTGGTAGACTAGCAGCGGTGACTGGTCGTAGACTAGCAGCGGTGACTGGTCGTAGATTGGCAGCGGTGATTGGTCGTAGAGTGGCAGCGGTGATTGGTCGTAGAGTGACAGCGGTGACTGGTCGTAGAGTAGCAGCGGTGATTGGTCGTAGAGTGGCAGCGGTGACTGGTTGTAGAGTGACAACGGTGACTGGTCGTAGAATAGCAGTGGTGATTGGTCGTAGACTGGCAGCGGTGATTGGTCGTAGAGTGGCAACGTCGGGGGAACTTACATCGCAGCATTCAAAAGCTGAAATGACATCTCCAGTTGAGACAACTTCTAGACATTCCAGCCAAGCGTGGGTGTCCCATTCTCCGGTGTTGGTCTGCGGAGAACCGGCTTCTCGTGTCTTATCCTTGGATAAGAACAGACGAAGACAAAAATGGCTGTACCTCGAAGCTGTTTCGAATTCACAGTTTTACAAACAAAGAATTCGTGCCCCCAAAGAAGAAACTCGTCCATGGAGGACAGAAGTACCAGACAGTATCCACCAGTACCTGACAGTGTCCACCAGTACCCTACAGTGTCCACCAGTACCAGACACTGTCCTCCAGTACCCCTCCCTCCCTCACCTCAGCATATTATATCTCTGAAACTCAGCCGGGGCAACAAAGCCTACTCAGACTTCCTAATACGAAATCCAAGAATGACTTCGCGAAGCCAAACGAGGTGTCGGGGGAAGGGTCGAACCCTGGATAATGAAGACATCTGGTCGTGAGAAAAGCGGGTGTAATCCACTTTCCTAACTACACCCCGCACAATTTATGAGGCTCACTCACACTTTTACCCCAGAACCCGTCTCCCAGGCAGAAAATTAGCATTAAGACGAACACACAAGATGCTTGGACGCGGACGGTGGAATGTTGTTGTTGTTGTTGTTGCTGCTGCTGCTTCTGCTGTTGTTGCAGGCCCTAGTGGAGCATTGTTGGAGGCCCCTGGGGAATTGTTGGAGGCCCTGGGGCATTGTTGGAGGCCTCGGGGGCATTGTTGGAGGCCCTGGGGCATTGTTGGAGGTCCCTGGGGCGTTGTTGGAGACCCTGGGGCTTTGTTGGAGGCCCCCTGGGGCGTTGTTGGAGGCCCTGGGGCATTGCTGGAGGCCCCGGGGTTTTGTTGGAGGCTTTGGGGCATTGTTGGAGGTGATGGGGCTTTGTTGGAGGCCCCCTGGGGCATTGTTGAGGCTCTGGGGCTTATTTGGAGGCCCTGGGGCGTTGTTGGAGGCCCTGGGGCATTGTTGGAGGCCCCTGGGGCTTTGTTGGAGGCCCTGGGGTTTTGTTGGAGGCTCTGGGGCATTGTTGGAGGCCCTGGGGTTTTGTTGGAGGCTCTGGGGCATTGTTGGAGGCCCTGGGGCTTTGTTGGAGGCCCTGGGGCATTGTTGGAGGCCCTGGGGCATTGTTGGAGGCCTCTGGGTATTGTTGGAGGGCCCTGGGGCTTTGTTGGAGGCCACTGGGGCATTGTTGGAGGCCTCGGGGTATTGTTGGAGGCCCTGGGGCTTTGTTGGAGGCCCCTGGGGCATTGTTGGAGGCCCCTGGGGCATTGTTGGAGGCCCTGGGGCATTGTTGGAGCCCTTTGGGACATTGTTGGAGGCCCTGGGGCTTTGAGAACGCGCGCAACACATCCCAGAACTCAACCCTGCCACAGTTCGGTATTTCGACGTCCCTCCTCCAAAACCATCTTCGTACGTCGTAAAGTGCGTCGCCTCCCAGGCTTGAGTTTTATCCTCACCCTCAACCACGTTCCACCGGATTTTTTGTTTATTTTGTCTATATACACTCCGGGAATTACTGGTATCCCTGGTATTAGGCACCCCTTCAACTCCGGTTACCTGGTAATTGCGACGCGGACCGTGGAACACACACACACGCGCGTGTGTGTGGGGGGGGGGGGGTGTTTGGGTTGATATACGAACACGTGGTTGGTACGATGCGCAAAAGATGCAGGTATATATTCTTTTGCGCAGGTTAGGCTACGCTTATGCGCCCATGCAGTTATATATTATTTTTTTTATGTAAATTAATATATATGTACATACATTCAAAGATATACACACACACACACCTCACATGGAACACCCCCCCCCCCTAGCTGTAGGGAACACCCACTAGCTGTAGGGAACACCCCCCCCCCCTAGCTGTAGGGAACACCCACTAGCTGTACGGAACACCCACTAGCTGTAGGGAACACCCACTAGCTGTACGGAACACCCACTAGCTGTAGGGAACACCCACTAGCTGTAGGGAACACCCACTAGCTGTAGGAAACACCCACTAGCTGTAGGGAACACCCACTAGCTGTAGGGAACACCCACTAGCTGTAGGGAACACCCACTAGCTGTAGGGAACACCCCCTAGCTGTAGGGAACACCCACTAGCTGTAGGGAACACCCACTAGCTGTAGGGAACACCCACTAGCTGTAGGGAACACCCACTAGCTGTACGGAACACCCCCTAGCTGTAGGGAACACTTGCCCGGTCTCGCCTCCACTCATAGCACGCTACTCCAAGACTATGAACTGAAGACTATATAGTTACTGGTTACTTCTGAGTGTTTTGCGTTCAGTATCTTCCGTTTATTGTCCTGCGTTTAATATCCAGCGTTCAGCGCCCTGCGTTCAGTACCCAGCCTTCAGTACTCTGCGTTCAATACCCTGCGTTCAGCGCCCTGCATTCAGCGCCCTGCGTTCAGCGCCCTGCGCTCAGTACCCTGCGTTCAGCGCCCTGCGTTCAGCGCCCTGCGTTCAGCGCCCTGCGTTCAGCGCCCTGCGTTCAGTACCCTGCGTTCAGCACCCTGCGTTCAGCGCCCTGCCCTGTTATCAATTTGCGCTTTTACATTTGCTGGCCCAATGCCTGTGTCTCCACCCCGACTCTGCAACACCACCTGTGTTGAAAGATTGCAGCAGCAACAGCATCGGTTTATGCCTTCGCTATCTCACAGGTGTACATATTGCAGCATCAAAGCCGGTTGTCAGCGCCGCTTGGAGAGCCGTCGTGTCAAACGTCAGTTCAACACTCGTTTTTCTGCCATCAATGTCGGCTTATATCACAGCTACACATCTTGGGGCGCCTGTAAGGAAATAAACGAAATGGGGCGTGCTGAACCTAGAGACTTTTTCACTCGAAAAACGGGTTTTTAAATGTTCCCGCGCAGGGAATTTCCCGCGCAAAACGATGGGGTATTCGACGCGGGAAACGATGGAGTATTCGACGCGCGAAACGATGGAGTATTCGACGCGGGAAACGATGGAGTATTCGACGCTGGAAACGATGGAGTATTCGACGCGGGAATAATATTATCGCGGTTTAATATCATTTGTTTTAAGGTTTTGGTTGAATAATGGGAACTCGGTCCCTCACTAGGGTGAGGGACCGAGTTCAGTCAACAGGGACCCAACAGTGAAGCATATCCGTGTGTGTGTCTGTGTTCCTCAGGACGAAACTGTTCTGGTATATGTCTGCTGTAAGTTGCTTCGCTTTCACTGACGCTACAGCATGTTTTCTTCTCTTAGTTGTGCATTACTCCTCTGGTTTCATGTACGCGTCGTCAAAAATCATGACAACATTGCAGTTATCTTCAGTTGAAGTCCAGTAGCCATTTGTCCGACCATGGTTGTGCAACTTATCGAAGTCATTATCTTTGAGTCTCCTGCAATCCTCGCTTGTCCTGATGCTCCTCATATTATAGTCAGAAGACACACACACACACACACACACACACACACACACACACACACACACAGCCCAGTAGGCTCAGGAATCTGTACACCAGTTGATTGACAGTTGAGAGGCGGGACCAAAGAGCCAAAGCTCAACCCCCGCAAGCACAAATAGGTGAGTACAAATAGGTGAGTACACACACACACACACACACACACACACACACACACACACACACACACACACACACACACACACACCCACACACACCCACACACACCCACACACCCACACACACCCACACACACCCACACACACACACTTTGTCCTTTCTTGTACAGATCAACTCATGGGAATTACGCTGTTGTTATTGTTAGAGATTCGCTACTTGGAACAAAAAGTTCTCAGTAGCACGGGCTATGGTGAGCCCGTAGTGGAACAACGTACACGAGCCACTGTCAGTGTCTGGCCCTCCAGCGGGCGGGGGACTATAGTTAGCGTGGAGGAGCTTGAGTGGCAAGACGGGCTGCCTGTGACACACTATGTGACACACTATGTGACACACTATGTGACACACTATGTGACACACTATGCGACACACTATGCGACACTGATAACTACATAAACCACGCGGTGAGCCCAGCTGAAGAAGGTGCCACCTGTGCCAAGTACACGAGGCGTGGGACGTCTGGAGGACGCGGTGCCTTGTGACAAACCCCATATTGCAGCAGGGCGGAGGTGTGTGACGGACGGCACTTGACTACCGTCGCGTGCCTAGTTGTGCCTGCAGGATCGAGCTCTGGCTCTTGGATATAGAGCTTTTGCATCATCTGCAAACATCGATATATATAAAAGACTCGACTCCTGCTGTGAGGGCATGTGCATATATGGGGAATAGTGTGGGTCACAGCACTGATCCTTGAGGCACTCCGCTTGTTACTCTACGCCAGTCGGACTCCTGATCCCTCACTGTCACTCCCTGACGCCTGTCTGTCAGGTAATTCCTTACCCTTGATAGTGTGTGTGTGTGTATGTGTGTGTGTGTGTGTGTGTGTGTGTGTGTGTGTGTGTGTGTGTGTGTGTGTGTGTGTGTGTGTGTGTGTGTGTGTGTGTGTGTGTGTGTAACTCCTGCTCCTCTTCTTGTGTATTTTTTTTTGTTTTGCACATCTGTCTCATATCCGGTGCCAGTCTAGTGGCAAACACCTCAACTTTCTCAAGATTGCTTTATTCTATAAGGGGTGGGTGCCATGCTTGTGCTGCATACTCTATCACTGGTCTCATTTAGGGGATATGAGGATCACACACACACACACACACACACACACACACACACACACACACACACACACACACACACA
>NC_091175.1:9123455-9223455 GCF_040958095.1 Procambarus clarkii | reverse complement strand
TACTTTGAACTTGTTCCGAGTAGCTGAATCTATAACAACATAAGACTTTTAAAGCCTAAAGACTTTTAAACATAATGACTTACGAAGGTTAAACATCTTTCCTCAATCATGGCGGCTGTTTACATTTAAACAATTTGAACTCCGAAGCACAACGAGACTACTATAATAATAGGAACCTTGGATTGTGAAGTTTCCAAGCTTCTAAACTGTTTTAACACATTTAAACAAACAAGCAATGATTGTTGATAGATATAAAGGTTTCGTAATGGGTTGCATAAATGCTTGATGGATACTGGCGGAACATAAACATTTTATGTAGGCAAAAATACATACACACATAGGATACAAACAGATTGATGGAATATAAGATATAAAGACCTGGGGCCAGATTCACGAAGCAGTTACACAAGTACTTACGAACTTAAACATCTTTCTTCAATCTTTGACGGCTTAGATTACATTTATTAAACAGTTTACAAGCATGAAAACTTTTCAATCCACTGTTGTTATTGTTATAAACAGCCTCCTGGTGCTTCGGAGCTCATTAACTGTTTAATAATTGTAAACAAAACCGCCAAAGATTGAGAAAAGATGTACTGGTTCGTAAGTGCTTGTGTAATTGCTTCGTAAATCTGGCCCCTGCCTTACAGGACAGGGAGGCAGGGTATAATTAGCCCCGTTGAAACGTAGAGATGCAATGGATACATTAAGAGATAGGTCTATAGACATTGAGGGCCAAAGACCTATCAACCTTTCAACTTTCATCTATAAGAAAGTAGCTTGATCGGATATGTAAAGAAACACACAGAAGCTTAAGACGCATCTTAAATGTCCATCTTAAGATACAACCCATTCGTTGCGATGTTGTGACTTGCTTACACTTGATGAAATGCACAAAATAAGTCACAACATCTTGACTAAACCAACTTAACCCTCACATATATATAATGAAAGTGACAACTTCTCGGTGCGTTCGGAGCGCTAATTACGTCGTGACGTCACCATTTGATCGTGATGGTCCAGGACGGACCGAAACGTCGTCACTTTCACACGTGTGAGTTGGGTTAGTTGATGAAGTATTGCATCTTGAGTCATGAGGGTGAATGACTAGTGACTTTAGTCATGGAGAGTAGAGAAAATGTGACGAATTTTGGGTAGTTATTGATGGTGGAATGCCTGGGTGAGGTTTGAGATTTAGTGATTTTAGATCTGAGAGGTGAGGGATGAGGTTAGAGGTATAGGTGAGGGGGAAGGCTTTGGGGGGAGAGGAGGGGAATAGGGGTGGTGTCGGCAAGACTGTCTTTAAGGATATGAGCTACAGTTCGAGAGGGAAGAGGCTGTGTAAGGGTTTTGTGTGTGTGTGTTTACAAATTCCGCCTGCATGATCTAGCTGTTAGCTCTTGGACCTATTAGATGGGACTACAATGTAATGGGGCTGCTACATGATGGGGACTACTGAGTGAACTGGACTACTGTTGGGTATGATGTGGAGTGTAGACTCACCTATGAAGGACCGGGACTGACAGTAGCCGAGGCAGTAGCGGATGGGGGCGGTGATTGGGTGGCGGTTGGAACAGTGGCCGTGGTTGTAAGACATCATGTAGAACATGCCGATAGTCTCGTGGTTGTTGGTCACCTGGACCACGCACTCCCCTGAGGAACACACGAACACCGCCTGCATTACCACCACCTGCATCACCACTTACAGAATGGGAGAGTCCCCACCTCTCCCCATCTCTCTCTCTCTCTCTCTCTCTCTCTCTCTCTCTCTCTCTCTCTCTCTCTCTCTCTCTCTCTCTCTCTCTCTCTCTCTCTCTCTCTCTATCTCTCTCTCTCTCTCTCTCTCTCTCTCTCTCTCTCTCTCTCTCTCTCTCTCTCTCTCTCTCTCTCTCTCTCTCTCTCTCTCTCTCTCTCCAGAACACAAGGAAATCAAGGCCTACACTTTATCTCACTATCGTTTACTTTTAACGAGATGGCCTGACGTCACCCGCTCGCAGGTCTACAAAGATGGGAAGGTTGGTGTGTCGCTCCTTCAGGAACGTATATTTACTGTCGCATACCGAGCGAGACAGATCGGGACGTCTCCCTCAGCTGCTACGTTATTTATGAACCAGATAGGTATCTTTACCTTGATTTACCAGCGGGCCACTATCTCTCTCTAGTGGCCTCGACGAGGACAAGAAGCCAAAGCAGCGTGTCAGAGGTCCCCCTCCCCCCCCCCCCCCCCAACATACACACACTTGTCCTGAATGTGTTGTCGAGTTGGACCTTAACATTCAGCAGTGATTTGACATTTAAGGCTTCGGCGGGTAGGCGGTTCAATGGGTATCATGGTAGACAGCACTGCCTCTTCAAGGGCAGGTCCTTCATATTGTTAAAGCAGGTTCTCAAACCATTTTCCAAGCTTACAAAACATGTACTTTTTTCCCCTGTAATATGATTTCATAAACATATTTATGGGACGAACAACTACCCCAATGTTACCCTCGAGATCTCTGATCAATTATGTTTACGATACAGCTATCTTCAAGACAAGTGGGAAGGGGAGGGGGATCTTTGACAAGCCGCCGGTGTCCTATTCTCGTCGAGGCCACTAGAGAGATAGTAGCCCTCAGGTAAACTCGGGCAAATGAGAAAAACCTGGAACATGCAAGACAAAGAGGCAGAATGGGACACACACAAAAGCAGACAGGTAATTCGACAGGAAGATATAGAGGGCCACGGGCTACCTAGCAAACAAAAACTCACATTAATCAAAAATATTATATACGTGTTTGCTAATTATCGAGAATATTTCACCTTTTTTAGGATCCGTGTCAACGTGTTTCTTTCTACCATCATGTCTGAGTCTCTCTTCTTTATCTTGCTCTTCTTTTTTCACTCCTCCCTTCTCTTCTTCATTTTCTCTCTCTTTTACTCCTCCATTTTCCCCTTCCTTTGCTTTATCTTGGTCTTCCTTCATTCCTCCTTTCTCTTCCTCTTGATCTTCTTTCACTCGTTTATCTGTTTTCTTCTCTTCTACTTCCTCTGCCTTCATTACTTCTACTTTCTCTTCTTCCTTCACGGCTTCCTTCTCTTCTACTTTTTCTGCTTCCTTCCAACCTACTTTTTCTGCTTCCTTCCCTTCTACTTTTTCTGCTTCCTTTTCTTCCTTCTCTTCTCCCTCTACTTTAGTAGTTTCATCTTTCGCAACGGCATTCTGTCCAAGCATCACCGGAGCATCTTGTGGCTTCATCCCGTTCGACAGATCACTCACCAGCGAATCTTCAAAATACATATGTTACCCCTTTAAATTTGTCTTTTTCTATGAAAGGCAAATCAGACAAAGAAAATGCTACGTATTTACACTGTCACCATAGAAAACTTAAGTAAAGCAAATTTTGTGTACATCTTTTTGCATAATAATAATTATTATAATACACTGATACATGGAGAGCCTTACCTGCTCCGGTGGAGGTGGTCAGCCCGGTGTCTTCCCGTCTCTCGATGAGATCGACGAAGGACATCACTCTGTCCAGGTGTTCCTGCAGGACCCCCACACTGGCGCTGACCTCCTTCAGAGACTGTACGTGGGAGAGAGAGAGAGAGAGAGAGAGAGAGAGAGAGAGAGAGAGAGAGAGAGAGAGAGAGAGAGAGAGAGAGAGAGAGAGAGAGACGGGCGATATAGCATTTCATTTCACAGCTTACTTACTAACATTTATATAACATTATTACCGCTCGTGATTCGTGGCCTTGTAAACACAAATATGAAAGCTTTACAATGAACGTATATCATTGTACACAAGTGATAGCTGTGCTTAAGGCGACGGCAAGAGCACCTTGAAATGAATAAACATGCAATCTATATATATATAGTCGTTAAAATGCTGTTTCTCCGATAGTATTTATTTTTTTGTAAGTTATTCGTGGGCCACCTGCGTACCTCGCCACACAGCTTCTCCAGCCACTGTCTGTCAACATTAGCAATGTTGCATACGGCGGGCCCCCAGTTGAGAGTGTGGGTTGACCGCAGACACCAGCCTACCACCACCGCCAGGGACCACATCCACCCCAAAGACACCGCCATGACCGCTGCTGGTTGGTAGCTGAGAGAATTATAAACACGTGCTGTAGTAAGGTTGAACTTTGAAAGTAAAAGCTAAGTAGGGGGGAATTATCAGGGGGAAAGCACCAAGCCATTATGACTATTAGTACTGGGAAGGGGTCAGGATAAGGATTTGGGATGGGAAGGAATGGTGTGCAGCCACTTTTGGACGGTCGGGGATTGAACACCGACCTGCATGAAGCGAAACCGTTGTTCTACCGTCCAGTCCAAGTGGTTGGGAAGTTATTAGTAAAAGCTAAGTAGACAATGCAAAAAATATGTCAGTACGTGCGTGCGTACGGACGCATGCATGCATGCACGCACGCGAGCACACACACACACACACACACACACACACACACACACACACACACACACACACATCTTGTATATCTGTACAAGACTCAGGGGAGTCTTATATATATCAATTAAATTTAAAAATATATATGAAATACTAAAGGGGAGTGTGGAACCCACAACCATCAGGTCAACAACCCCAGTAGAAATCAAAACAGTAGTTTAAACCACTCAACTTCCCACTCTTCCTACAAAACTTCCTTCACTTAACTAACTGAAACTGAAGTTTCATTAACTGGCCGTGCACTAAATAACAGACTTAAGAAACACAAAAGAAGTGTTACGTCTGCAGACACAAACAATGCTCTCATCTGTCATGTTAGGGATTCTAATCATCCTATTGATTGGTCTTCTAAATTAATCTTTCCTGCCTCTACACAGACGCCGTCTTGTCGAATCGGCTCTGATACACATCCTACTTAACATGATCCTGAGTCCTGGCTTTGTTGCTGTTAACTCTTCCCTTTCACAGTATATGCTTAAATGCTCCAACCTTCTTAACAAACGTGATCTGACTTAAAACTACCCCCCCCCCCCCCCGTTTTCTTTTCGAATCAGCAACCAGAAGGCCTGGTCGACGACCGGGCCACGAGGACGCTAAGCCCCGGAAGCACCTCAAGGTAAGGTAAGGTAACCTCTCCTTCCTCTTATTCTTACCTAATCCCACTCATCCCATTCGTGCCAATCATCCTGTTCTTAGCTTCTACTTGATTTTTTACCTTCTTCCAGGAAAACCTTCTTCTCTTACCTATTCCTCACCTTACACCTTAACTTCTACTCACACACAGAAATCACAATAAAGTGATATATCAAATAAACAAAGGCTTTAATGGGAGTTCGAACCTACGCACAGGATGCTCCCAGACGCGCATTAGTCAACTGCACCACCACATGGTCAAAAGAATTGCAACCTGGAGTGCCACTACACTCACGAGGATCCAGAGGCTTCACTGAAGCCTATAACAGGGGTGTCACACAATTTCCCCCAATGCACTCGGGCTCTATCAACCAAATACAGTAGTCAGGAATTCTAGGCAGAACTCCAACAACTTATTTTAAGTATTTTTAAGTATTTTAAGTAAGCACGGGCTTACTACAGCTCGTGCTTCATGGTATTGTTCTGTGTAGCTGAAAAACAACATTACCTGTTCCTTATCTTAGAAGCTTTGTGCTACTTGGAATATTATGGTGCTAATAGCTGAATCTAAAACTACAACAACACCATCCTCCCTCCACTCACACACTATACATGATAATGGTCCAGGAGGGACCGAAACGTCTTCGCTTCATCTTCTGATGTGTGGTGTGGTCATTATATCTTCAGTCCCGTTATTGTGACTCGTCGTCAGCTTATCACTTGGTTATTTCACAAACTACTCTGATAGCACTTATAACTACTGTCATGTTAGTATTTTAAGTTCAGTAAATTAAATAACATTATATACTGTATATATCAAATCGTTGATATACAAAAAATCTCGTTACTTTATACATATATATAAAACAATGTCAGACCACGGAGGAAAAATGAAACAGGAATTTCCTTAAGTACTTTCGTATATTAATACATCTTCAGAAGGAGTGAAGATGTATTAATATACGAAAGTACTTAAGGAAATTCCTGTTTCATTTTTCCTCCGTGGTCTGACACTGTCACATTTTTAATCACGTGTTTATTTTCGTGATATACACACATATATATATAACAATTACAAATGTTCAGATGAGCTTATCACCGCTGGACGGAGAGAGAGACAGACGCACAGAGGCGAGGCACAGACCGTCGCCTCAGGTGCTGGGGCCAGACTGGGCCGTTCACTAATGGTTTCCTACCTTAATTGGGGAAGGTCGAGACTGCGCCGGCCAGGGTTGCCACTTCGCGGAAGACAAATATTACATGTGTGTGACGATGTGTATTGAATTTTGTAATTAGCTCATCACGATTGTAACTTGTTTAGCTAATGATTTTGTGGGGTTCAGTCCCTCCCTGAGCCCATTATGTGCCTCTGTAACACTTTCCACTACCACCCACACGATGGGGTATGGGGTGCATAATAAATAAACTAAACTGTCTGAGGACTACAATCTGTGGACACGACGCGGGGAAGTGGGGGGGGGGGAGGGGGGCAGGAAGCCGGTGGCTTGTCATTTGTTTAAAACAAAAAAAACTCCAACTACGGGCTCACCATAGCCCGTGCTACTTGGAATTTTTGTTCCGAGTAGCTGATGCTGATACAACAGCAGCAGACTCCATACAGTTTCAAATGGAGATATGATGGAGCCCAATTGGTTCAGGAACCTGAACACCAGTTGAGAGGTGGGATCAAAGAGCCGAAGCTCAACCCCCGCCGGCAGGCACAACTAGGCGAGTACACACCAACATAGGGCGATTATACTCAAGAGCGAGCATATAGATAAAATATATTATATATATATATATATATATATATATATATATATATATATATATATATATATATATATATATATATATATATATATATATATATATATATATATAATATGTATCCCAAAGAATTCCATGTTCCGATAGTATCAAATCCGGAACATTTCTACCACACTGTGCGAAGCCTGTAAAGAAAAGAGTCGTCAATTCAGTATAATTACAACCCACACATTGCCACATTGATGGAATCCTAGAGTGTAACTGTGTGAACTTCGCTCTTAGAGTGTGGCGAAGAGCGCGGTCTATACTCGCTTCTCCTTGTACCTGCGTGAAATACTTTAATGGCTTCCCCCTCCCACCGCGGCCACTTTCACCCTGTGTCCCATCTCTTCCCTCAGTCCCCCCCTCTCTTCTATGTCTATCGTTTTCTTTTATCTCTCACCCAGCCCGTCTTCTCCTGTTGTCACAATGGACAGAAAATGGTGAACTAAAACCTGATCTAACTGAACGACTCCTGCATGGAAAACGTGAATGTTTGTGAGCCTCTGAGATTCACAATACATCATAATTTGTCCGATGGGGAGGGGGATTTTGACGTCAAAATGACGTCATGAGCCTCTGGGATTCGTCGACGTTTGTGAGCCTCTGGGCTTCACAATACAGCATAATTTGTCCGATGAGGGGATTTTTACGTCAAAATACGATGTATTATTCGAGAGGACAGGTTGCGGAAACAATACTCACTCGCGAGTTGACGGTCAAGACCCACGTGGAACTACAGAGGGAAATACCTGAATTTATACCTGAAGGGGCTGATTACATTAGATAAAATGAAGAAATACAAGGGACATGATACGACCCGTTCTCCTAAGGTTTCCCAACGTCAAGAAACTGTTGTACTAAAGTACCCCCTTACCTGCCGGTGAACGCAAAACAGAAAACGGGACAGTATGTTCATTTCGCGAGCCGAAATTATTTTGATAACGACATATAATTCTAAATCGACCAAGAAATCACACTTAAGTACGCTTACTAAGCCACGATATGCTACAAAAGTGTAAGTTCGTGGGTTTGGGAGCATCCATTAGTGTGCAGGTTCGAATCCTCCTCAGGGCTCCTACTGATTTTCTCATTATAAAAGGAATTAACAAATCAAAGTGGATTTGCCACTTCATGCAAATCCAAGTCTTTCAGCTTAACGAAAAACACACGAACCCAAGCAACCCTCCTACCCTTACGAGTGGGATGCATAGAAAACGAGACTATTTTTGAGCCGTAACTCTATTGAAGATCAATATTGTTCAAAATGGATAACCTAAGCAGGATGTATGAGATTTATGATTTGAGAGACAACAATGGCACTTTCCTGCACCGTGGGAGAGTACCCACCACTTTCAAAATTTAATCACTCCCTTTCCATTATTAAGGCAATACAGACTGTATTTTCCTTGATAACACGAAAACGTTCGGAATTCTCGTTTCATTTTTCTAGTGGATACTTACGCATAACTGTATCAAGTGTTTTTTTTGTAATTATTCTTGCATGAAGAGCATATATGGGCTAATTCATCAATCATATTTACCGTGCATTCAGTGGCCAATGAGGAATGGGATCAGAGGAAGATAGATTATTCTGACTTCGTCATTGATAATGTTATTGTGGTTTCCTTTAGACACAAGCTCGTCACAGTTGTGTCTTGAAGAGGAGTTAAGTTATTTTGTTAATAATACAACGTGTAGAGATGTTATGGAGAGTTTCTCGTTCCACGTCTCTGAATGGATGACGTAGTTATTACATGATCATTATTAACACAATTCACAATATTTCATTAAAAAACTGTCCCCTACATATATTTAATTTAGAAGTAAGAAATAAAATATATATATATAAATATATATATATATATATATTTATACTTGTATAAATATATACATATTTGTATTCTTATCTGTCATTGTAACGACAACTAGCCGCGGTTCAGTCAAAGATCTCATGATGTCATCCAGGAAGCCCGTTCGGGTGCCCCATTGGCCACAAGAGTATGACGTCATAAAATTCGTGCAGACCAGGCCTGTGATTGGTAGTTGTCAAGTCGAGCGTTTGGCGGGAAACTGAGACGGCGTGGGGGTCTAGGCGTCTGCTGCAGGTCGCTTTGT
The DNA here is from genome assembly GCF_040958095.1 of Procambarus clarkii. Taxonomy (NCBI): domain Eukaryota; kingdom Metazoa; phylum Arthropoda; class Malacostraca; order Decapoda; family Cambaridae; genus Procambarus; species Procambarus clarkii. Next base: position 9,214,450 of record NC_091175.1, on the reverse strand, counting down.
TTACATTCGTATTTTCCCTATTTTGTGCCTCGTTTACGATTTGTAGCACCGCGTCTAATGACCAGTGTAAGGAGAAAGGGGTGCAAGATGTCCTGAGACGGTGGTCGGGCGGTGGTGAGTGAAAGGTGAGCGGTTAAGGCCGCTGTATTCAACAAGTTGGTCCGTGGGCGGAGAGGAAGAGCAAGTGCGCGCCATCTGTCTCGCGGCGACAGCATTCGACGAGGTTTAAATATCCTGTTGAGAGTGATACCTGTAGCGGACACCAGTCCCCCAGCATCCACCAGTGTAATTGGTTGTGGCTTTCCGTCATCCCCCCTATCCGTCCCGGCACAAGTATTAGCCCACCGTGCCCAATAACTCGTTTTAAATAGCTGCACCTCAGCCAGTTGAGCGTTTAAAGGTCCAGCCAGCCAGCCAGCTGCACGGGAGGTCAAGACCATCCACGGTGGAAGGTCAAGGTCTACACCAGCCACAGCAGAAGATCCGGACAATCCACGGGGGGACAGGTTATCGCTAGCAGTTGGGGGGAAAAAAACTCCCCCATAGGTGATCCACAGGAGAAAAGATCCCAAGCCTCCAGGCTCAGACATGGCCGAGGGCATGGTAGTGGTAGGGGCCGGAGGGGAACCTGTGGCCCACCGGACCCGGGGTGCCCTGGAGGAGATCCCCAGACCTGCCTCCATCACCCTCCGCCACACCCAGCTAGGTAAGTCTCGGGAGCCACACTACCTCCCTCCCCCCCTCACGTGTCACTCGTTTGAGTTTCCTGTGCAAGAAGTGATTTATTTACTCAGAGCTTTTAAAGCTGCAGTATGTTGTAAAAAAAAAAAATGTGCTAAAATGATAAATGGAGGACCTTTGACAAGCCATTGTCTTCCTGTCCTCATTGAGGGCTCTAGTACTCTCAACAAGGGCCCTCGGGTAAATTGAGGTAAATTCATAGCTACTCTTTAACACAGACCTATTCTAACAAAAATAAAGAGTTTTGTTTTATGTGTGCGATGTCACAGACACCTGACATCATTTGCATTTGGGGATCTACGACTGTGATAGTGCACGAGTGTCACCTTAATGATTATTGCATTTGCTATGTGGTTTGTAAATCCTGACATATAGGATGTTTGTTTGGGCCTACTCACTTTTTGGTTCTCTTTTACTCAAATCTGTGAATTTACATCCCTGTGGCAGGGGCCAGGATTCAGCAAGCATTTACACAACTTACAAACCTGTACAGCTTTCTTCAATCTTTGGTGGCTTTGTTTACATTTATTGATTTGGAGATGTTGTTCATAGTTTTGCAGGCCAGACACTGACAATGGGCCAATTGTGCTACAGGTATTATCTGGTGATATTGTTCATTACTTACAATGCACCTTCCTAGGTAAGCTAAACCTATTTATATATTTACTTTGTCTCTTACACTTCTCTTGTCTCTACACACTTGTCTCCTGCACTTCACCCCCTGCTTATAGGTGGCAACCCTCTGACGTACCCAAAAAAAAAAACATGGAGCCATTGGCCCATTAGCTCCTAGCCAGGCATGGGGTAGGAGTTGCCGTGAAGATATTTTTACATACTGTACTGTATGTCAATACTGTATCTGTTTTTTTTATTAATAATATTATGTATCAGAGATTGGACATCGGAATGGTCAAATATATTTGTGTCACTAATACCGTATATGCGCCATATTATATTCTTAGCATGATAAAATAGAGTTTTGCTGTTATTAAAATGTACAGTACTGTACTTGTATACACACTTTCTATATAACTACATACAATATCTACAATGAGAAAATCAGTAGAAGCCATAACAGAATTCCAAAATGCCCAACAAAAAATTGTCACATGCGTTTGAAGGATTAAGCCACATAAATGTAAGATCTCTGTTAGGTCTTCCTTTTCTTAACTCCTGAGTTATCACCACAGTTGGTGTTGGGAAAGTAGCACAATTTGAATGCAAATTCATTCAGTTTATGTACCTGAAATGACCATGTTTCCTTGAGAGAAATTTACTTTGATTGCCTACGTAATTTGCTCACATAAAACTCGCTTGAATTATTGGTCTGACACTTATCTGTTGTATTTAGATTGCGGGCAGTCTGCATTCATTACGTGAAGTGCTTCTACTGCCAGGATAGATAGAGCACATGTGTTACCTGCAAATACCAGGCCAAAATAGTGGTGTGAGGTTTAATGTGGCAGGTTTTGTTTCTAAATTTTGTTATTCATTTGATTTCTAGTATCATTACTACCATTTTTCACTTGAAGGCTCATACTGTTCATGTTAACTTCCAAGAGATTATGTATTGTGTAATAAGTGCTATATTGTACCCCACAGGCAACTTGGACAACTGGTCAGCAACAATCAATCTGCCGTCTTCGTTTCTTTCTCCGACGCCCTCGCCAGATGAACTTATCATTCGAGGGCGTGGGAGAAGATCACTTCCCTTGGAATGGTCTCCAATTCCAATAGAGAGTCCTATTAAGAGATCAGAAAAAACTCCAATCAAGAGGTCTCCTGGGAAGGGTATGATTGTTCTACGGTCATCCCCAAGGAAAAGGCTGCAGTTAAATGATACTCCACCAAAAGACTTGATGGAACACCGACGGGTAGGCCTGTTATAAATCATGTTTTTCATTTTTTTTTTTTTGTGACTTGTCTAAAGTGTGTGTATCAAACACAAAATACAGCAGCCTTATTTGTAAATAGCTTTATGAGTAACCATTGAAAAATACTTAAAAGTGTGTGTTCATTGCAAAATTGGTTGAGGAACAGCAGATTCAAGATATTTTGGGGTTGTGCACCTGATCCACTATTTAGAAAACAGTACAGTATATAGTGAATAAATAAATATGTATTGTAGATTCCTCCTGAATATTTGAGTATTTTTTTCTACCATCCAAGATTTTTTTTATATACTCTGTAACCTTTAATAAAGTATACTTTATTTTAATTTGTTACATTACATTACAGCTTACAGAATGCATATACTCTATATGGCAATCACTGTTCAAAAACCTCATCCAGCTCCACAGAGGTGGAGTGTGTGCCTAAGATACAGTGGGCATTTTCACCCTGGCTTACACCATTGAGGTGCTGGAGCAGGAACAAACATGGTCACTCTTGGGTCTCGGGTTTGCCTAACGAGTTCCTTTCCCACCTCCTTCGGGAACTTAAGTGCATAGTTACCCCAGGTGTGCAGGGTCTCCGAGTGTATTGGCATGAACTTGTAACAATCATTCAAGTTACTATACTGTACAGTACTTGTTTTCTGGGTCTCTGAAACTGACAGTTCCACCACAGCAAAACGAATTCCTAAAGCTCGGTGGTACAGGCGGGAGCACAGGGAGGGATTGGGAAGAGCCATCAGGAAATCCCCAGCATTGAGAGGTTGGCATAACAAGAAATCATGCTATATCCACTTCAGAAACTGCTGCTACCATAGTTAAGGCAATGTTCTCCATGATGGTGGCCATCCCAGTTGGTCTGTTTGCAGTCATTAGAAGTTAGTTGGGGTGAAGGGCCTGCAAGTCATGTCCTCTTGGTTAACTCCTTCAGTGAATTTGGGTAAATGAATCTCACTGGAGTTTCTTAAGTACTCTGGTGGATCTCCCACTAATATACTCACAGCACTGGTACATAAACACACAATGCACATTTTATGTTTACTTAACTGAACAGAAAATAACATACAGTACACAGGTATGGTGATGATGTCCAGGGTTATTCAACTTGACTTCCAGTTTTTTCTTTGATGCAGAAGATGATGCAGATGTCTCCTATTGTGAAGAAATGCCGTAGCTTGACTGTATCTCCCATGCAATCCCCACCAGAAGTGGCCATTAAGGGACTGTCAAAGAATCAGTTGGTTGAGGTTCTCAATCGCGTTTTGACAAAACATCCAGAGCTTAAAGGTAAATGTCCTGATAAACTTCATTTGAAGTGTCAAGTTACATTAATATATAGTATGACCTTCACCAAATTATATGCTCTCACTTTCTGCCAGATTCATATTGCTGAAATATCATTTAATATATATATATATATATATATACAGTATATTTATTTTTATGAGCATTACAAGTAGAGTTGAAGGTATTGCTGTAAGTTTGTGAAAAGAGAACCTTACACATATAGGCTAGAAATGTGCACGACTCCTAGATGGTAGATTGTAACTTGTTCGACTGTATTGTCATAAATTCTTATTCTTTTAAAAGGTATATGCAAAACTGAAATTAGATTAGAAATGAGCAATTTAGTGTTGATGAAGTAAAAATGAGGAAATTTGTGTCTTTCCATTGAAAGATGCGTGGCTTAAAACTGCATTATAATGTAGATTTATGGAGTGGCAGTTTGTTAAATTTTTATAGCTCTGTGAGAGGTAGCAAAATTTACTTTAAGTACCGTTCATAATTATGAGTAATATAACCATAATTGTGACAAATAATATGCTATAAAAGTTGATCAAAGTTTTATGGGTTTTTATTACTAATTATAATAATGCAATGTGTGTGTAAGCGTGTATGTGGGAGTGATTAAGATCAATAATGAGGATAAAGTTAAGAATGCCTGGTGGTTTTGCAGATGAAATATCAAACATCTTGCCACAGCCTGACTTAAAGCAGATGGAGGAGAAGCTCAACTTTCAGAAGAAGTGCATATTCAAGGCTCTCCCGATTTCACGTCTTGCATCCAGGACAGACTCGCCGGCCTACAACAAAGCTGCACCTCATCTCGCCAACTTCAAGGTTGGTCTTCATGCTAGGCAGCTATGTTAGATTCAGCACTTTACGGTGTCTGAGAAAATCTGGCCTTATGGCTCGGCCTCCTAGATGTTGTATCTGTTGGGCATAGACATTCTAATGCTGTTATGTATGCTTTTGAACTTGTGGATAGAGGTAGCTTTCGTGACAGTTTTACTTCAAGCGCTACGAGAACAGTGTAACCCAGGCCTCGGTTATTCTCATTAATAGAAAATTTATACTGATAAAAATCTAAACAGTCAAGTTAGGACATGAGCCACATGTATTTCAAACTATTATTCACAAGGCAATGAAAGTAAAAAGTATGACTATGTAATAGGAATTTTATTGTTCCTTTGAATGTTCAGTACTTTCTGAACATTATATATTATACATTGATAGTATTGATATTAATACATTTCACATTGATATTATACACTTTGTGTATAATATACATTTTTTCTTGTATGTAAAATACTGTATACTTGTTTTCATACAGAAAATTATTGAGGAACAGTGCAACCAGCTAATGGAAGCTGAGCAGTGGGTGAGTGTTGTGGACTACACCCTCCTGGCATGGTCTTATGTACGGGCCACTCCAATTTGGGACTCCAACCAACACAACAATTGCCGCCGATCGAGTTTCAAAATTCTTGCTCGACACTGCCTCCAGGGACTTAAAGAAGTGCACTGGAGTCCAGAACAGCTGGAAAGTCTTTTGAAGAAGTAAGTTACTGATCTTGAATAAATATGCAAGTTTATGTTGTATTATTGTGTTTGGGTATTCCCAGAATGAATCCATGTTTTTCATAGTAAAGGTCCTGCTGTTTTCTTGGAATTAAAGTATTCACAGTCGAGGGCATGTCAATATTTCGTACTGAAACAGTAGGAATCTCTTTAAATGCCCCCACTAGGGATTTCTCAATCTGGCCTAGTTTTTTTTTTTTTTTTTTTTTTTTTTTTTCTTCTGTCTCTTTTTAGTGGCCTGGTTATTGAACTATTCAGTCATCACAGTTTGAAAATGTTTTGAGTATGTTAGGGCATGTTAATTTAACAACTAAAAAAAAAATGATGAAAAGATTAGTTTTGTTATTTTGTCAAAAACTACTACTGTTGCTTGTAACCCTTTCCACCACCGGCCACAGGATGGGTATGGGGCTCATAATATAGAAATGACAAAACGTTGCCCTTGGAAAGTGTAAAATGATATTTTCTCTCCATTTCAGATTAGAGCAGTGTGCTTCAGACCACGAGGAAATGTTACACTGCATAGAGCACGTGCGAACTGTCCAGAGCAATCTCTGATGAGTTAAAAGAATATCTGAAACTAATATTTATTTTGCTAAATTTGCAGGCGCATTGATGTGGGTAAAGGAAAAAGAGGGTAAGATAACTAACTCTCGGTAAGAGTTATGCCCTCTTTTATTTTTATTTTCATTTTTTTAAAGCTGTTTACTTATGGACAAATAATCATTAGTTTTCTATAAACATTTTCCTATTGGTAACCAAATAACAGGAACAGAGTAGTGTCAGTTATAACACTTGGTTGTTAAACTTGCTGATGCAGAGTCTGTGATCTTTCACCAAATGTTTGATTTTAGGTTTAGGGTAAATCGTTTGTTTGCGTGATGGCAGCGCGTGGTTTTGCTCGAGGTAAGAATATGTTTGATGCGTCTGGTGTTTGTAAAGAGGAATTTATGCCCTGCATAATGCTATAATATTCAGCATATGGAAATTCTTCCAGGATAATTTTTAGTTTTAAGCCTCCCCCCCCCCCCATATGTTTTTATTTATTGAGTGTAGATTTGTCTAATCAGCAAAAGGTCATTGAAGGCTTTCTGATTTTGTTGCTTAGAATGATTTACTGTACGGCAACGAAGGTTGTGTGCTATTTTTAGTGATCGCTTCGTCTACAAAGTTATAAGTTGTTGATATACTTTGCAGGAAGTTGGGAGAGGACTTAGTGTCTCCATCCCAGTAATGATTAATCTTTTGGAAGAATTTTCAATTGCAAGTGTTAAAAAAATAAAAATTCTAATAAAAATGATTCAAACTTTTAAATTACACGGATTAAAAACAGTTGAGAGCTCATAAAGCTTTCCTGTAATGTGCCATTTTTGGATACATTGCCACAGCCCGTCATAAATATTATATCCATTCTTTTATTACAGTTTTGAAATGGGGGTGGGGTTGCAGGTCAATAATTTTAACAACTAATTTTTTTTTTTTTTTTTAACTTGGATGTCAAATATTTATCATAAAATTTTTATAAATCATTTTTTACTTTTTAACAGTTGATTGTCAATACATACATATTCAATTTGCTTAATTTGCATACTAATAAATACATCTTGGTAATATTTGCTTTCACAATTTCTGTGTTACTCTCTGCTATCTTATTTTCTCCTCCAGAGAATCTGTGTATTGTATTCATATGCAATATTTGTATATGATTATACAATCATTGCCCTCTCATTTGAACATGTTGGGGTCGAGCTTGTATAAAAATCCAAACTTCTCATTCACTTAGGCACATCTGGATGAATAATTCTGTTCTTACCAACAGTTTTGTCTGCTCTGGCAAATGAACACATCCACAAGGGCCGTGCTGAGGGGTTCGAACCCCCTCATCACGGCCCTTGTGGTTGTGTTTATTTGATGCATCACGCTATTGTGATTTGTGTGAGTGTATTATGGCAAAGCTCGTAGTTTTCCAGTGGGTGAATTTGATGCAATGAGGTCTAAATGTATCGCTTTTGGTAGTGGTAAAGTATAAAATAAAATGAGGTTAGGATTACTTTTTTTTTTCTTTACCACTGCTTACCTTTTGTGAGCATTGCAGACAACACAGCACTTAATGATCTAAGTTTTCTGCATTAGTGGGAATTATACAAGTTTCCTCTTCACTGGACTGCTAGTTGAAGCTTAGATCGACACAGTCCATGTGTTTTGTGCCAGTGTATTCCATTTTTTTATTATTATTATTATAAAATCTGGAGATTGTATAGCATGTCATGTGCCGTTGGGCAGCATAGCTGAACAATTTTTTTTAGGCCTTTCCCACAATTTGTCCATAGGAATAACTGCATGTTATTCCTGTGTGCTTTATTATGAAATTGATGATTGTATACTATTGACAGTTTTTTGTTTGTAATATTTTCCATAGTTCCTTAGAGCTTGCACTTCCAGCTTGGGTTGGAAATGCACCCTATTTGTCTAAGACTCAAGTACAGAAGTGTATATTCAGTTTCAGTCCTTTGGGAATTAATAAATGTGTCCTTTACCTTGTCAAAGTACAAAATTTACTTGTATTATGGATTTAGTACTAATACATTGCCTTGTGCATGAAGTCCATTCTTTAACATTTTTTGTAAATTTTGCCATTTGTGCTCATTACTAATATATAATTGGGATGGTATTTTAATCATCTAATTAGCTATGATTACAAATTTCCTCAAAATGCAGCAAGCCTTATCAAACTTCATCACACCATTCATTGAAGGAAATGTATTAGTAGATGTTGATACTTGGGATTTTAATTGCCACAATAAGGATTGAGGCATCAGACACGCTGTCCAATACAGTTATTGCGTTCGTCTCCAAACAGGCCTCGTTCACCACACACACATTGTAGGTGTGTGTTGCACGACAACGTAAGGCAATTGTTCTGATCAAATCGCATGCTAAACCTTTTACTCGCCGCATACCCTGAGATGTACAAACTTAAATTATAAAATGAATAGAGTATAATTGAATCTATATACGTAGATGTGAATATGCTTGTGTGTATTTGGAAACACCTGCCTTCTCTGTTTGAGAAATGGTTTCATTTTTAGTTAAGAGAGAAAATTCAACTTTGAAATAATTTTATAAGTTCATAATATAATTATAATGGTTTTTATTTGTTGGGGAAAAAAAATGATTAAGCAGCAAGTAATATTTAAGCTTCTCAAGTAGTAGTAAGAGGTTAATGCTAGTTTCTGCTGCATTAAAATTTGCCATGATTTTAAGTCTTGTAATTTTGAGTTACTGAGAGTGTAGCCACTTGTAATATTACGTGAAGAGTCGGTGAAGCAAGCTTTTTTATTTGGGTGTGATTACATTACAGTAAAAGTTAAGAGTTTCATTCTTGCTATTATTCAATAATGGAATTCTCATTGTGCCAGGTCCACTGGGAACAATAGTGAACGTGGTTGCTGAAGTGCCTTGTATTAGGGTGATAAATAATTTGTGCGTTCAACGTTTTATTTAAGAATTGAAATAGTTTGTATGGTAAAATTATTAATTTTTTTAAGTGAAATAAACGAGCATTGCTTCTGTAAGTTACTCTGTTTTTGGCTGTTTTATACTTGTAGTGAAAGGTTATCCTTAAATATACTATGCAGTGTGTAAAATATTATATATGTATATATAAATATGTATGTATATATAATGTATATTATATAATACATACCCATGTATACATACTGTGTACACGCATTCTGAATTGTATCTAGTTTTCAAATAAAACCTTAAATAATTGATTAATTTTATTACAAATTATATATATGTGAGGCTTGCCAGGTTGAGCAGTGCACAAATAATGTAATATATAATTATCAGATATCTGTATGGAAAAGGAAAACTAATATGAAAGCCAAATTAATATTCTGACCATATCACAGGCACAACAGTGACAAGGCAAGGAGGCTGCTGTGTGGGTTTTCCAGACAGTCGAGTGTGGTTTCTGCACTCCAATGATGGGCCATTGTGTAATGGATATACTTGCCTTGTGTCACGAGAATCTTGTATGGGTCCTTGGATCCACCTTGCAGCGGAGGGTTTTTATCGAGCTTGAATTCTGATGAATGGACGAGTATCTAAGCTGGAGCTCCAGCATGGAGGGGAAGCTTTTGCGCCAATATAGTCATACTGGGCATTTTATCTGTGGATTACACTTGGCCTGGACTTGAGCCTGGATATAAATAGAAGCTGCTTCGTATGGGGTCAATAGGCTTTCTGCAGGTACCTTCATTCTTATGTTCCTCAATGCCCTGGTATTTGGAGTCTATTGCAGGGGTGCAATATTAGGATATGAATATAAAATTGCCATTTTGTTATTAATTCTTTTGATTGTTTATAATGGGTGCATACAGTAAAGAAATAAGAACTGCCAATGTAAATGTACCAAACATGTCACAGAATGTTAGTGTGCATGGCACGAGTGAGCAAGATGCTGTAAAGACTCCCATGGGTATAATGAGGGATACAGGTACAGTATTGGTTATACAATGGTACCATATAAAGATTTAAGAGACAGCTGGTTACATGAGGCCACAAAGTAGGGATCACTGCCACACACGTGGCAGGGAATCTTGAGATGATTTCAGGGCTTAATGTCCCCACGGCCCAGTCCTCGACCAGGCCTCCACCCCCAGGAAGCAGCCCATGACAGCTGACTAACTCCCAGGTACCTATTTGCTGCTAGATAACAGGGGGCATCAGAGTGAAAGAAACTGCCCATTGTTTCTCGCCGGCACCCGGGACCACAGGATTAAGTGTCCAGTGTTCTGTCCGCTAAAAGGTGGTAGTGGTAGTCAGATGTCAAGAGCTATTTTGCCAGTAGAGTATCCCTCCTTTTAGGAGGAAAAACTGATCTTCCAGAGGCCCAATTCAACGGCCTGCTTGTCTGCCACAAGAGTCGGAAAGAAAAGTGGCAATTTCCAAGAATAAGATTCTGATCAAAATACCACAGTAAAATAGTTTCTACTAGGATGCAGAGCCAATGCTTTTGCCCGAACATTATCTACTTGAATTCCTGCAGCCTGTGTTTCGTTTCGCTATACATTACAAGATATATTTCGTTTGGCTATACATTACGGATAAATTAGGACAATAAATAATATGGGTATCAAAATATTTATTATCAATTTAAGAATTACATTTTTTTAATGGACATTGTATTGCCTATATATTATTTCTGTCCATTGTTCAAGAAACTTATCACAATATCAAGGCAAAGCTACCATATAAAACTTCTCTACCGACACCTGAATGAAGCAATTGATCGACCAATGCTATCACTGTACCACATGATATTATAGAAGTACTGTAATTCCCCGATTTAAATTTTAACAAGAGCTTTGGAATAAACTATAAAATGCATCAAACACCAATTGGCAATAGATAATGTACCGTGCGTCCCAAGTCTACTCGTTTAGTGCCGATAAGCATCCATGCGTGCACTGGCTAAGTACAGTAGTTTAATTGTGTATTTAAAACCAAAGTTGCAATCATGCATTAAGATCAATACTGTACTGTATATTGTAATGAGAATATCAACGGAAACTAGAATGCTATAATCATCTAGAGCTTGCACAATTTATTCTAAAAAAAAAAAGCCTTTGACAGCCATCACCGTACAAAGGTAGTTACTACCTATGACAGCCATATTTTAATAGAGGCCAATTTGACAAAAGACATTTTGGAACAGTCATTTCTAAACAAAATAATTTGTATGAAAAATATACATCACATGGCCCATGAAATAAAAGAAGTCAAGGCCATTTAATTTGCCTCCAATGCACTGTAAATTCATGGCTTTCAAACATTTAAACAAGCCACATCACAGCATTTTTGTAATATAGACAGTATGAAATTGGTTTTAAAGCCCAGAGGCATGAGCAGGTTGCCCCTGCAAGGGCAACTGTACTTATCCTTACAGCATCTGTACCGCCATTTCTGTAAATCAAGTGGATTGTGCATGCAGCCTAGTGTGTATGTGTTCCTCTCAAGTATTAACATACTTTATATTGCCCTTGGAAGCTGTGTAAATGCATGTTTATGAAGATCTGCAATTAAAAGGCATTAAATAAAACCCAAATCCAATCCGTGTACATTACAATACTTTCACTAACCCATAAAATGGCTATCACTATCTATGATTATGCCCTGTGCTGTAATTGCCAAATGCTATTTTTGTTATAAATTTTGCCAAGTACTTTTTGTTATGTGCACCAAAATAATAGGATTTAATTAGCTGGCCATTTAAGGGTTAAACAAGACGTTCATATATTTTTCCATCAGCATTACAAAAATATAAGCCTATATATACATGTACTTTCCTGGACTTTGATAATACTGTACTACTTAAATTATAATGTACATCATAAAAATTGAGATTGTTAAAATTGCATTAAACATACACATTCAGAAAACAATACTTTCACCCAAAATCAGCTATATCCCTTCACATACATGTATACGGTTTGGTCCTCCAACCTTAAACCATTGCAAAATATCATATGACATGCATAACATGAGGGTTTTAAATTCTAAAACCTACTGCAATAGCGGTCTCTAGTACAAGCTGCAAAACCACGATAAACTATATATTTTTTTTTTAATTAATGAGGACTGCACATGACATTGCAATTATAATACACCTCAAGAACCTTTAAGTGGCAATACTTAGTCCTCAAACTCTCAAGTTCACCACTATGTTTTTTTTTTTTTTGAGGAATTAAGTCATTGATGGACTAATACAACATTGTTGCGTCGAATTTGCAGTTATCGTCGTCCAACAGTAATTTAAACTAAATTGTTATGCCTTAACATTTTGTGAGAGTATTTGATAAATTGGCAAATCTCCAACTTGTAAAATAATTAAAACTTTAATATTCATCCTATTTATTAAACAAAAATAAAAAACTGAGTAAATTTTCTGTCCAGTTAAATTCTTATACAGAGTAAATCCATTCACATTCTGCATCTGGTTTAAAAGTTTATTCGGATTTGCTATTCTCATTGCATTTAGAATTTTTGGAATTGTGGTATACATTAAAATAAATGGCAAATCATAATGTAGGAATAAAAAATAAAAGTCAAAGCGATATGTCACTTATCAAAACCATACAGTACCAATAATTTGGCTGTATGCTAAAAGACTACATGAAACAAAATCTCAACTAATTGAGGTTCCATTATTACTTTCGTCATCATGCCCATTGCTGATGCCATTCGAGATTACTCCATTACTTAGAGAACCATTGCACCGAGGGTCAGATTTCCCAGTGAAAAATGCATGCTGTCTATAGTGCAGATTTTCTGGCAGAGTTAACTGCTTGTCCGATTCGGAAATATCATTGCGGATGGCGGTTATAAGTTCATCTGAAATAGTGAAAAGCAGACATCAATAGCTGAAGCAAGCTGTAGCTATCTACAGAGTAGAATAAATACACAATAGCAAAAATGAAAGTGTGCAAATAAACACAAGTTAGATATGGAACCTAAGATGGACATACTATATGTTTTACAAGGCATTGTACTTTAAAAGCAAACAAGCTATTGAAGAAAATTCTTGGGGAAAAGTAAGCCAAAATAACGACAAGCAACGAGAACAAAAAGTAACATTAAATGACGCAAGTATTTATGTTCATGTCAGATTTTTTATTTGTAACTGTACAACTTATTAAATGAATGAAAATTACGAACTCGGTAAATCAATTCATATAAATAGCTACAATATACCTGTAGTTTAACTTGTCCAAATGATAAAAATCAGTCTGCACTGCAATTTAAGTATTTCACGGGTACAAACTGGCAAAAACTCGGGCAGGTAGCAGCAAAATATCACCAAACCTCTAAACCCACCTAAAGAACTGAAGTTCTTCTCTGGCCTGATGTATCCCAACATCACAACCCTCAGTTCAGATCCATAGAAGTCTTCATTAAATACGTGCATGATGTGCGTTTCCTGAAAGAGATAAGTTTCCTGTAATGCGTGCACATGGGTGCGCACGCACACGAGTATTAGTAAGCAGTTAATATAAGCCAATTCAATCTGCCATGCATTAAGGTATCTAGCTACTAAGGAGTACATTAATGAATGATGATTATTATAAATTAATCTTATGCTGAATACTGTTACAGTACTGATTTTTTATCCTATTTCTATACAGAAAACTTAAAATACTGTATTGCAATTTTTAAATATTTAATTTATTCATCAACATTCATATGCAGCATTTAAAAAGCAAAGCATTAAAGATGGCAGAGAAAAAATGATTTAGACACATCAATACTGAAATAAGGATTAAGAAAACACAATAGTAATTCCATGCATGCAAAGCCGAATAATTTGTTAACATTGGCTGCAATGTTACCAGAAAAACAAGGGAAGAACATTTATTAATAAATGCTTGTCCCTTGTTTTTCAGGTCTAATGATTAATCAAGTTCTCAGTTCAAGTATTTTGCTTCACTACTGAATATCAAACAATGCCAGTATTGTAAACAAAAAAATAATAATAATACGTAGAAGCAATTTAAAGAAATGGAACCTTTATAAATATTAAGCCGCAGGTTACAACAACTATTTAACTATCACTACCAGCTTTCAATGATGAAGTGTTCTCTGCAAAGCACTTACAAGAGAGTTGTAAGTGCTTCAGTTGGAATGAATATAATGTACTTGTCTGATCAAATTTGCCATGCAACAAGTGAATGTTCCCTAACTACCCCAAGGACTCTTCCCCCATGCTTGATTGTACTAATCAGCACATACTTAGTCAAATGTACCAGAAACTTGTTCTAGCCATGCATTATATTAATCTAGGGGAAAAAAATAAGTGTCATAATGCTGAATCAATGTCGATTCAACTTTATTCCGACAGTTTACCTGCAGAGACCCACTCTTCTTCAACACTTGTCATGTACTCTGTCTTTCAATAATTATATTCTGCAATATCAAGCACATTCAGTATACTGTACAGTACATGTATGATGGCAATCATACGAGTATTTAGGGAAAAAAAATCAAAATTCCATGGGGGATGACTGGGGGGTGGGGGTTTTAACTCCCTTTGTGAGTAACTGTGACAGGTGCTTTTATCCACCTGGCCAATGCAGTCTACAGTGGTTGACGCACGCATCACCGTCGGTCAAATTAAGGTCAGCTCTAGATGACTGAATGCACAGCCTAACCTTTTGCTAGGGACTCCTAACTGCCAATACTTGCAGACAATGCAAAACTAACAAGCACAGTATTAATTGAGGAAGACCTTGGCAATCTACAAGAGTTGGTAGACAAATGGCACTATTTCAACACTAGGAAGTTTAAAGGTATTGAAAGGAAGGAAGGTAAAGAGGCAAGAACAGAGAAGAAAGCTACACAAAACTAAACGACTACAGGTATCAAATCAAGAAACTTTTGAAACGGACAATACCATAACTGGCAATCTGTAAGTGGGATAACAGCACCAGCACATGGGGAGCTAGAAATATAAGAAAATGTTCAAAAAAGCAAAACCAAGGACCCTCTTAAAACTATTCAGTACTGCAACTCACAATGTAGCTCCTCTATCTTCCTTGATGCTTCCAAAATGTTTGTCAAAGTTAAACATGCTAAACTTTAAAGTACTGCTTAATAGACAAGTCCTGTCATTTCTAGATATCTATATATTTCTTATCAGGTATGCAAATTAGCTGTATTATGGAGTAATGTCCTCTCTGAATATTTCTCACTAAAAAATGAAGTCAAATATGAAGCGGTTTATAGTCCTATATTATTTGCTGTCTACCTTCATCCATTGTTGAAAATGCAAAGAGCCAGTCGAGCTAGCTGTTGCATAGGCAGCACTAAAGCCAATTTTTTCCATTATGCTGATGATCTAATTCTACTCGCACCAATTGGAGACATGGAAACCTTGATAGAACATGCGATATATATGGTGCAAAATATAACCCTACTTTCAATCCAGCCAAACCTGCTGTAGTTCTCTAACTCAACATTCATTTTATATTGATCCTAAATTAAAATTACAGTACTAGGCATAAGGAATTCCATTTATCTGGTAAGTATTAAAGGATCAAAGTTCCTTAGTACTCTGTATTAGTTGACTGGTCTCCTCCCAAGTCAAATAGCCTAATTATTAAAGTTCTAGGAGTGGAGGCAGCCACTCCTAGAACTTTGTTTTGTGAGTAACCTTATCCTCCATCTGGCCTGTAGTAATTGTAAAGATATTTTCAACATCTTGGTTATTTCTCCCCCACTTCCTTCCATAACCGGGTTGAGCATTTTCTACTGTGAGGGTGGACTCTTCCCAGTTCTTTAAGGTTATCTCAATGCAATTATTACAGCCCATGGGTTACAAGTTATAGCAACCATTACAGAGTGTTACCACAATCATTACAATGGTAGCAGCAGTGTTTATGACAAATGTTATAGGCGACATCAGTATCATTACAATGGTGACTTCTCAATTTGTTACACTGTTTAGCTTTATCAGGGCCACTTTATACCCATCTGCCAGCTGCAGTGTTTGGGTATGTATCACCGAGGCAAGACCACCCTCTTTCCACACACTGAGTTTACCATAATATGCTCGAGGGCCACAATCTATTAGCCTGGACAGGACACAGGAAGCTGATTACTTGTCAAAGGTCCCCCCCCTCCCCCCACTTATTCCTTATTAAATGTATATGATACAATGACAAATACAAGAATTTAAATACAGTAAAATTAAGGAAAGAACAGGTGATGGCAACCAATTCACCTCCCCAAGGTCAGATCAGGCCAGTTTATACATGGCTCAAGTTACATGCCTGCACATTCCCAGACTGTACACTTGTGTTAATACATTATGGATGGGTGGTAGGAAATCAATAATGAGGTAGCGTTGGCTGCATAGCAGCACGGAGCCAACATGACAGTTCTATCCCATGAGAGTAGCTGTGAAAAAGTACCATTCATTCAATTTGGGGAAATGTTATAGTATATATTTTTAATATTTAAATTATTAAAACATTTGGTACTACCATTTTGCAATTAATGCCAAATACTAGTAATTACTATTACCCCTACCATCTTTGTCTCTTCTATGGACACTTGGTCACATACATACATGTGACTTTTATATATAACTTCTGTAATATTTATCTATAAACAGGCAGCATAAAACGGGTATATTAATAGTAATGTAGAGAGTACTTGCCACGCGTGAAAAACTAAAAACTGAAGGGGGACTGGCATTAATGTTGCTTGAATATCGAATATGTTACCATAAATTAAGTGTGGTAACCAAAATTCTCAGTGGACTCCTGGTAAACCAAATTATTTGGGTTGAAAGAAACCACATTTCTGGATGAAGAGCAATGGAGAATAAGAGTGATACGAGTGATGGGGTAATTTCATTTTTTTTTAAATTTAAAAAGGCACATCAATTTCCATTGCGACTATCTGTTCATGGGCTCAACGTTCCCAGAAGTCTTACTCAACACTTCTACAGTACAGAAATAGTTTTAAAAACCATACTAAATTATTCTGTACAATTTTGGGAATAATGACAAATGGACAAAATAGTTCAGTTGCATTTTTTTTTAACGTTAATGCGGTTCTTATTACCGACAACGACTTAAACAATCCATGTATCCTCAGTGGCACTACTTACTGCAAGGCATTTTAGTTTTGCAGGCTTGTTTTGGCACTTTTTTCAGATATGGCAGGCATTAAAAAACTGAACTTTGGATCAATAGTACTTTTCGATACTTTAAGAACCGCTGTATGATAAATCTACCTTATACCTGTAAAAAAAAAAAAATTACATGCTCTTTATTAATGTATAAAGTGTTTCCCAACTAAATGATACCCATCTAAGACTGCAAAAATATATTATTCAATACAATTTACAGACCACATTTATCTCTCGACATTCTACTAAATAAAGTATTGTACATTTTTCTTCCTCTATAGAGTTTAACAGCTTCAGTCTTATATAATTACAGTATAATAAATTAAATGTTACTATATAAACTATCCTTAGGCAAATGCTAAAGAACCTGTTTATAGAATCTAATCACATCTCTCAACTTCAAGCAAGTTCTAAAGCTCCATTCTTTTACATATTGTATATGCAAAAAAAAAAAAAAAAGCTCAATGTACCCCAGCGGGAAATGGCACCTCTATCATGACTCGTGAAATTCAATGATTCAACTATTCTGAACCTTATGTTCCAGCTCATAAGGTTGTTTTGTGTTCTAGCAAAGAAAAAAAACTACACTTCCAGCCTCAAAGCCCATGACGTGGCTATTACAGTAATCGCAGACTTCCCGGATGACCTCCGAGTGAAAATATCCATGGAGTGACTTTGCACTTCTCAGGTGCACTTAGTGTATGGACAAGCGATGAGAAAAAAAAAAAGCTACTACAATTTACTTTTTTTTAAGGTAGGATGAACAACAAATAGTATGTGATCAGTAACTGCAAGCTAAACTTTAGTTCTTGTTAGCACCCGTTCTCTTCCTCTCTAATACTGCAAATTATACAATATACTCTATATAGTATCGTGTCCCAGTATTAAGCTACAGTGCAATGTTGTGTAGAGCCACTTGCACACCTGCTAAGAAACCATTCTTGTGTTGTCACTCACATTCCATTCAGAACAAAATGAACAAGCACTTTATATTTTAATGATATCAAACATTCTATCTTCTACAAAGTGCTGTATTTACTGTATTCTCAATATTTTAGGCAAGAATATGTGGCTCATTTTTGGCAGACCAACTACATATATACTGAATTGTTGACCCAGAAAAAATTTCTCACAAAATGTTGAACAAGAGAAGACCTAATAAAGTTTTATTTGACAGCCAAAAGGTGGCATATTTATAATTATTGATCATAAAATAATGACAATCAACCTTGGTGTTCTTGGTTTTGCCCCATTAAATTATTGCATTTCTCAATAGGTTCCTTCTTCATAGGTACAAACTGCACGAGTTTGTACTGTACGGCCAACACTCAAAGTCTGAGACTTTCAGTCTACATACTGCCAGAAAATATATTAAATTTTACTCTCATTAATACTTACCATTGATTTTTTCTTGTTATTATAGTAAGGATTCCAGCCAATACTCATGACCATCTTGCAGGTGGGGCCATCCTCAACTTTTGCCCATCCGTAATATATTCCTGTCGTGACCTCTTCTGGGAGTTGCTCAACAACGTGTTGAGGAAAGTTTGCTGGAAAGTACAAGATACAATCAAATAAAGAAATTATTTATGACATTTAAAAATGGTTCTTCTATTCCATCTTCAGACTTAGACTAGCCTCAAGACCATACAAGCATGAAAAAAAAAAAAAATAATGTATACCTTTAAAGTTCTGATTGTAGTCAATACAGATTTTAATATCGATCTCTGCCAACATGATAGAAAAGTTGCTAGCTTCCTCTACAGTATGGATTCCTTTAAGCCAAAATGCCCACGATCACTAAACTCCCCGAGAATTACCGAGACTATGCCTCCACCTTTGGCCACATTTCCATTACTATGATGCTTACACTAACCTCAGTAATAATCATTGATGGTACTATTGACCACTATCCTACATTTACTGTAACAAACTTTATCAAACCACTGTTAGAAACTATGAAGATTAGTTTTAGAAATATGTTCACCATTTCTATCCTGCACGGGGTTCAAACCTGGGATCCTCGATTGCAAGTCAAGAACATAGACCTTTGTTTGCAAAAATACACATGTACCATAAAGGCTGGATGACTGTTTAATTATAGCACAAGAAAGGTAAATCTAGTTAAACGTTTCTGCTCCCAGTGAATTATAGTACCGTACTTAACAACAAGGGTTTCTGCTACAAGAGAAAAGACTGTACTGACAACTGCTTGCACCACACCTAATCTAAACAAAGCCAATTAATAATATATTTAACCCATCCTATTCTTCCTTATAAAGGAAGTAAAACAAATTAAATGCATGTTTTATGCAGCATAGCAAACCTATGTTACTTCAAACAGCCACCTTGGTGTTTGTATACAATGTTATGCTTATACAAATTAATAATAATTTTGATTTAAAAGAAGATACATTTGGGTTGGTGAGATTACACAAGATTGGTATTTTTACATTCTTGCAGTCAATAACATGCATTGCATTTTGGGCAGGTCCTTAATCTAACATATCAGGTAAGATGAAAAGGCACATTGTAGCAAGGTGTTATATCAACATAGAATACAGGTACAACTACAATGTAAATTGACAAGAGGTGATTACACTAGTGATAATGTATGTCTTAAGTACAGTGTACCAATATTGGAGAAGTGGGTAGTACAAGATACAGTGTGAGTTTGAAGCACAAGACAGGAAACTATGAGGATGAAAGCAGATACTTTTTGAATTTTACTTCTGAATAAGGCATAGGTTTGACAATTTGTTAATTAATCAGGGAGTGAGTTCCATAGATTGGGTCCTTTTATGTGCATGAAATGTTTGCACTGATTTAGTTTGACTCTGGGGATATCAAAGATATATTTACTTCTGCTGTGATACTCATGGGTTCTATTACACTTATCAAGGAAAAGTTCCAGATCAAGATTAGCATTTACATTAAGATTAATGACCGGATTCAATCGCATTACATGCACAAGGGACACAAATCCAAATGCCTAAACTTCCAATAAAGCAATACAACAGCTGTGGCATTTCCTCCCCAGCCTAACCCAGTCAGAGTGACGCAAACCTTTCCGGGAAATTTCTCGTCGAACGTTATCAGTGACGCAATATAACACCCTCATGGGTGCCGGCTGGGGGCACATACCCCTTCACGTCCTCCACATACCCATACCCAACAATTACCAAAAAGGCTTTTTTGGGGGCCCTGGTCAATCCGTTGTACTAATGGTTACCACTACGGTCACTCTGGCTGAGGTATACTGGGAAGAAATCGTAAACTTTCACCCAAGAAGCCCGTGAGTACATCTTGGTAAGGGTCGGTCAGCCACCGGATTGAAGGGGGTTCCACCTTGACACTCACCTGTAGGGATCCCCAGCTCCTTAGACCCTCGGCCGAAACCCTTAACGACGGTGCCGACGGCGAAGTGCGGCAGTCCTCTCCTCAGGGCGGCCATCTCTGCACTGGAGTATACCTCAGGGAGGTGTGTGTGTGTGTGTGTGTGTGTATACCGCCCAGCTGGTGTACCGTCGTCTGCTGCAGGGTTGCCAGATACAAATTCCTGAAAGTAGCGAGCTGACGGTCTAAAAGTAGCGAATTTGTAATAAGAGTAGCCCAATTTTTTGTTTAGTGACTGATACGGGTTTCAAAGTAATATATTTTGATATATAGAGTATACTACACGATGTTAATTGTTTTATTATTATTATTTCTGCACACACACACATATATATATATATTTTTTTTTTTTAACCTAAAAGGGGTACCACCTCAGGTGCAAGTGTAGGGCCTCGGAGAAGAAAATAGAGAGTACCCAGAGAAGACCTTGTGGATCCTCACTGAACACTTTTATATTTTCTTCGCCTACCACCCCTATTCTTTTAGTATGTGTGTATATATATCTAACTTTATTTTAAAATTTCATTACACAAAGAGGGTAATGCACAACTTGAAGCCCAAGTGATACCCAGGAACCCGACCAGCTGTGTAACCGGAGCCCGACCAGTTGCGTAACCGGACCCCGACCAGTTGTGTAACCGAACCCCGACCAGTTGTGTAACCGGACCCCGACCAGTTGTGTAACCGGACCACGATCAGTTGTGTAACCAGACCCCAACCAGTTGTGTAACTAAACCCCGATCAGTTGTGTAATGCAGACCCCGACCAGTTGTGTAACCCAGACCCCGACCAGTTGTGTAACTGGACCCCGACCATTTGTGTAACCGTAAGGCTAGCATGAATGAATCGAACAACATCCGAAGCACAAACATACACGAACCGAAGCCCGACTATGTACAACCCGAAGCCCGACCAGTTTTGTAACCGGAGCCCGACTAGTTGCGTAACCGAAGCTCGACCAGTTGTGTAACCAGACCCTGACCAGTTGTCTAACCTTAAGCCTAGCAAGTATACATCTCATCCAACCCCCACCAAGCTAAACAGTCCCAGAGCACAACCAAACTCCATTCCTAGCTCGACCAAACAATTGAACTATAAACAAAAAAAGAAACCCGGATTTCAAGCAAACATATAAACATAAAGCCTTAGCAAACAAACCTGGAGCACTAGTACACAAACAACCGCTGAAGCACAACCATGCACGAACCGAAGCCTGACCATGCACAACCCACAGCCTAAGTGACACCCCCGGAGCCCGACCAGTTATTTAACCGGAGCCCGACCAGTTGTGTAACCGAAGCTCGACCAGTTGTGTAACCAGACCTCGACCAGTTGTCTAACCTAAAGCCTAGCAAGTATACATCTCATCCAACCCCCACAAAGCTAAACAGTCCCAGAACACAACCAAGCTCCATTCCTAGCTCGACCAAGCAAAAATCTCATTAGCCTTACCTAAAATCCTCCATTTGCCCTAGACACCAACTATTGACCCATAACAAACAATTGAACTATATACAAAAAAGAAACCCGGATTTCTAGCAAACATATAAACATAGAGCCTTAGCAAACAAACCTGGAGCACTAGTACACAAACAACCGCTGAAGCACAACCATGCACGAACCAAAGCCTGACCATGCACAACCCACAGCCTAAGTGACACCCCCGGAGCCCGACCAGTTATTTAACCGGAGCCCGACCAGTTATTTTACCGGAGCCCGACCAGTTATTTAACCGGAGCCCGACCAGTTGTGTAACCGAAGCTCGACCAGTTGTGTAACCAGACCCCGACCAGTTGTCTAACCTTAAGCCTAGCAAGTATACATCTCATCCAACCCCCACAAAGCTAAACAGTCCCAGAGCACAACTAAGCTCCATTCCTAGCTCGACCAAACAAAAATTTTCTTAGTGCTACCTAAAACCCTCCACTTGCCCTAGACACCAACTATGGAGCCATATCAAACAATTGAACTATATACAAAAAAAAGAAACTCGAATTTCTAGCAAACATATAAACAGAGCCCTAGCAAACAAACCTGGAACACTAGTACACAAACAACCACTGGAGCACAACCATGTACGAACCGGAGCACAACTATGCACAACCCAAAGCCCAAGAAGTCACATCCCTGGAGTTATGTAATTGGAACCCGAAAAGTTGTGAAACCGGGGCCCGACCAGTTTTCTAACCGCAAGCCTAGCATGAACAAATCAAACAAACAACCGCTGAAGCACAACCATGCACGAACCGAAGCCTGACCATGCACAACCCACAGCCCAAGTGACACCCCCGGAGCCCGACCAGTTGTATAACCGGAGCCCGACCAGTTATTTAACCGGAGCCCGACCAGTTATTTAACCGGAGCCCGACCAGTTGTGTAACCGGAGCCCCACCAGTTGTGTAACCAGACCCCGACCAGTTGTGTAACCACAAGCCTAGCATGAACGAACCAAACAACCTCTGGATCACAACCATGCACAACCCAAGTGACACCCCCGGAGCCCGACCAGTTGTGTAACCGAAGCTTGACCAGTTGTGTAACCGGACCCCGACCAGTTGTGTAACTGCACGCCTAGGTCTACTTAGACTGTAGCTGGTGCGCCCCCACATGAATTATTGCATCCAGGCATGGAGACCTCATCTTCAGAAAGACACAGCTGCTCTGGAGCCATGTCTTACCAGAGCGTAGTCATCTGTTGTATCAGGAACGGTTGAGGGCCACAGGGCTAACAACACCACAAACCAGGCATGACAGGGTAGACTTCATAGAAACCTTTAAAATACTAAACAATTTGGAGAATGTCGATCAGGACAATGTCTTCAAAAGGTCAGATGTTACACGAACAAGGAACAACGGGTTCACACTCAACAAGCCAGAATGCTTTTTCACCCACAGGGTTGTAAACCAGTGGAACCGCTTACCCGCCGAAGCAGTAAACGCCAAACCTCTGCTGGGTTTTAAAATAAAGCTGGAAAAGATCATCAGGACAAATGAGGGGACCTTTGACAAGCCGCGGGCTTACTGCCCTCATAGAGGCCACTAGTGATAGTGTTAAATGCTTCACACTCCACATACTTCAAGTGAAAATAATTGCCAACAGAACCTAAATACCGAACGTACTATACGCCTAATTAATTATAGAATAAAATTAATTTATACACGATAAAAACTATTTTTAATACACAGTACATGAAAGTCGATAATAAATGCGTCTTGGGATGTGCGGGGGAGACGACCGCCGCGTTAACGAGCCTAGCCTGACGACGGGATAGTTTAACAATGGGGAAGTGTATCCTACCCATATAATGTTGGCAAATCATGATCCTCAAAATCTTCCACAATATCCGAGAGAGGACAGACTATTTAGCATTAGTCGAATACAAACATTTGAATACTGCAGAACCCGGATAATTACAAAACTCAATGTTATAATAGCGAGCAAATGTATAATGCATTAAGCATTGTAGATGCAGGTAGACTATATATTCATGCGTACCTCCCAACTGCTCAGATATATTTGAAAAAAAAAAACTATCAGCCTTACCTACACGGGAGCGACGCACCTCACGCCGCCGCTGCTTCTTGACGACTGGCGGGTCGGCGTCAATGACCCGTAGCGTCCAACCGACCCAGGGACTCCCTTCCCTAAAATTATTTGAATGCTATATTGAAATTTCCAGCGTGTAGCGCCAGGAATGTGTAAATTAATATTTATATGCATTATAGGCCTTTCTAAAGTAATTTATATATCTGAATATCATATATTGTCTAACAAACGAATTATTTAAGTTAAGATTTTAATTATGCCAGATGCAATTAATCTCATCGAGGCACATAATCGGTTCAGGAATTGGCCGTTAAGTCTCATCGCACACAACAAGATTCGTCGGCGGATTTTTTTTTATTTTTTTTATTTATATATATAAAAAAAAAGTTTTTAAATTCTTGTAAAGCCACTAGCACGCATAGCGTTTCGGGAGGGTCCTTAATCCTAATTTTTTCCCCGGAATACGACCCGCCAAATCGTTTAACAGCCTATTCACTGCTGGGTGAACAGTTAAGGATTGGCGCCCGGTCAATCGTTCCCGGCCAGGATACGAACCCAGGTCAAAGGGCTGGCGTAGAGCCGGGCGCGTGCTTTACCACTGTGCCACAGAGACTGCTCCGTTGCGTAGTGGAATTTTGAATTTTGAAACCTGACTAACATAGCTCAACCCAACCTAACGTAACCCAAATCAAACCAATCTAAAAATAACTAATAAATAAATGTTTATTTAGGTAAGGTACATACATACAAGAGATTTTACAAAGATTGATGGATTTATAGATAGAGCTAGTACATACGATGCCTAAAGCCACTATTACGCAAAGCGTTTCGGGCATAAAATCTAATTCAACCGAGCCCAATGTAGCCTAACCTTAATAACATAGCCTAATACAGCCTAGCATAACAATACATCCGGATTTAAAACAGAAAATGAGTTTAGCCGAATCGTTTCGTGTCCGAGTGTAACAAGAACCCGACCAGTTGTGTACCTATACTGACCTAGCAAACAAACACCTGCAGACGAGGAGTCTCAATAACGTGGCTGAAATATGTTGACCAAACCACACACTAGAAAGTGAAGGGACGACGACGTTTCAGTCTGTTCTGGACCATTCTCAAGTAGATTGTGAGAATGCACAATTGACTTGAGAATGGTCCAGGACGGACCAAAACGTCGTCGTCCCTTCACTTTTTAGTGTGTGGTTTGGTCAACAAATCGGGGTGCTTGTTTGTGTTGCATCTGACCATAAATAATCATCATTGAGTTGCTTAACATTAATTGCCCAAATTAGCCCAACTTGCTTTTAAATTAGCCCAAAAAGTAGCAAGTAGCGAAATTAAAAATTTGTCAGGGCTCTGGAAAGTAGCCCAATTCGCTACTTGTAGCCCAATCTGGCAACTCTGCTGCTCCGGAGTCTCCCACCACCACCACCTGGCCTTATTTACACATAATTTATTATCTCCCACGGCACGTGTGGGAACATTATTTGTGTGTAGAAGAGTGACCGTGAAATGCTGATAGCGATGATATTGGTTGTTTCGTGGTTATCATGTTTGCTTTATGCTTAATAAAAATATATAGATATATATATTAGCTGGTTACTGTCTTCATCTCTTGTTCTCGCGGGTGTCAATAAGTCGAAATACCGGTAATACATCAAATATTTATATAACCTAGCAACAGCCTGCGCTGCACTGCATGCACTACTGCGCTGTGGTTTCTATACTCTCCATATATAAGCAATTTCAAGACAAAATACTACTTGCCCAAAACGCTGTGCGTATTTGTGGCTTTAGGCATTGTATGTACTGAATGAATGAAACATTGAATGACCTTCCCAACCATGTTAAAGACTGTACCTATCTCAACCAGTTTAAGATAAAAACTAAACACTACCTAATAAATTCCCTGTAATCTACCTCACTCCTCTATTGTCAACCCATGTCTGTTATTTTCTTTTTTTTTAATCAACACTGTTTGTCAACCTATTGTATTTGTGCTGCTTTTTCAGTCATGTTCCCCCTTTTTTTTATCTTTATTTGTATTTGTTCTCAACACTTTTTATTCTTTATGCTCAATTAGTATTAAGTTCTAGATATTAATGTTTTCTTGCCCGAAACGCATTGCGTAATAGTGGCTTTAGGCATTGTATGTACTAGCTCTATCTATATATCAATCCATTAATGTAACATCACTTGTATGTATATACCTTACCTGAATAAACATCTGAATCTGAATCTGAATCTAAACATCTACTAGCTCTTTCTAGAAATCCAACATTATGTTTGTAACTCATCTTGCATGTATGTACTTTTACCTGATTAAACATTTGATTTGAGTACCTGGTAGGGTTCGGACGCGCTCCAGCTCTTGTCCGTCGCCTCTCAGTCGCAGGTAGCCTATTGCAATGGTATATTTAGCTCATTCCACTTTCTCACTACCCTATCAACGAAGAAGTGCTCTCTTACATATCTTAATTGTATGTGTAACAATTAACATAACATCTTAGATCCTTTGTACACACATTCTTATGAATAGAATTATTATTATTATTATTATTATAAGTGCCTTCCTTTTATCGAATACTGTCCATGCAGCTTCCTCATGGTTGTCCCTAATATCATTACCTTGAATTTGCTTGGATAAAAGTCCATTAAGTCTGTAATCATCTCATATTCTGATTAGTCTAATCAGTTTTCCATTATCGATATTACCGACATATGTCCTTGATATATTTCCGAAACATCATGGATTCTTGTATTGATTACATACTTATAGTGCTTCTCACATCATACCCAGGGATGCAGTGCTAATTTTATAGGTGCCAGAGCTCTGGTGGACCTGACGAAAACCTGTTATTTCCTATCCTGTTTCTATATACAGCATGTCACACGATTTATTAAGTATTTCGTGATTATACTCACTAATTATCATATCATTATCAAAGAAAAAAATATCAATCATGTATTTATCAATTTAAAAAGGTAAAATACTTACTGCTCACAAAATACAACCAGTGAGACGTTTCACAATAATTTCCACAAAGGGTCAGGTGTGAAATGTTCTCGGGGGATGTGAAGCAACTCTGAAGTGTTTATCTGCCGATCTGTGGTACCCCAGCCATGATATGACATATATTTTCCACTGAATAAATAAATAAATAAACCAAATAAATACGTCAGAAAACGTTTTGTGGTTACTAGGCTAGAGGAGGTCCATGTAGTTTAACAAACAGAAGGGCTGAGACATGATATATGAGAATTCTTGAGCGTGTTACTGTTATTATCAGGGTCATGTGACTGAATCCCCTCTCGCACTCAATAGTACTGATAGGACACCCCGTCCTCTGAACAAAGGTCTAAAGTCCATTCCATGCATCCCGCCAAACCCCAGCTGTTTATGAATGATAAACGGTTTACACACGACTCACAACTGATTTCGTTCGAATACTTCCGGAACAAGTGCTTCACTGTCGAATTTTATTCGAACCACAACGCAATAAATGCTTCACCCACGTACTACAAATACAAATAATCGTCAACAGAATCTAAACACCTAATCTAACCTATGCCTATACATGCTCTGTATGCTAATATATTATAATAATTTATATTTGAGAACATTCCTGATGGAATGAACAGCATGTTAAAATGATGAATGCGTCTGTGGGGTCGACCGCTGCATGGAATGGACTTGTGTCGAGGACGGGTTGCAAAATTCGCTGACAAGATCCACAGGATCTTGTGGGCGGCAGTGGAAAGTGTTATAGATGCACATAATGGGCTCAGGGACTGAGCCCCATAATTCATTTAGCTAAGCAAGTTATAGTCTTGATGAGCTAGTTACAAAATTCAATACACATCGTCACATGAACAATGGGTTCGAGACCGACCACAAGTACACTTTCTAAATTAAGCAACTGACTTATGTGGAGAACTAGTGTCACAATTGATATGTTTGTCCTGCACACCGCCCCCCATCCAGTTGGCAGCGGTGGATAGGTTACAATCACTTAGCTACTACCTACAGTTAGCAAACTGGGGATATTTTGCTAAGACTTCTGGCAGCAGATAATTTTGAATTAAATATTTACACATCTCTTTAACATTTGTTATAGAATTGTCTCTGAATTCACAATTCAGATGAAATTTTAACGTATCTTTTCGCACTCCATCACATAGTGACGGAGGGTGTGCAATTAATTTTGTGGACACAGTTTACATTTGGTCAGGTCTACATCAGCAGATAATGAAAATTCCCAGAGATACTTGTAACCGAGTCTAAGCCGAGCAGCAGTACCATCTAGAAGTCTGCTGATTTTATTGGATGAACCATAGATGTGTGGCTCCTCTTGCATGATAGTATGATGATAGATGGAATTACTGGTGTCGATTTCACTTTGCCTCAGATCTACAAGATTTTATTGAAGTTCTTGATTTACTATTGCTCCCAGACTGCTTATTGACAATCCAAGGTTACACTCAATGTCTCCTGTAAAGGCAGATTCTCTGGCTAACTTATCAGCTCTATTATGCATTCGGAGGCTAACATGAGATGGAGACCACATGAAATGGACTCTGTTACCATCCTTAATAATTTTGTTGTATTTGTGTCTAGCTTCAGACACGAGCATGTCCTCGACAAAACAAATTATTATTATTGATCATAATATGCAGATGAGAGAATAATTCACTCTAAGAAACTACAACGTATTTCATCCAATACGACATTACTGAAACTATTAGCCAAGATTACATAGTGTAATTACCGTAAAAGTTTAATTACCGTAAAGCTCCATTGTCTGCTATAGCTAATGATCAAGAAATGTGTCAGTATTTGATTTAAAATAATCTTCAAGCAGAAATTTGTGTTAATTATCTCCAGTGTAGAGATAATTGTAACCTGTAGGTGGCTGTAACCTTTCGACCGCCAGCCCTGTACTGGGTGTGGAGTGCATGATAGGCAAATTACAACGGTGTATAATTGGCTCGTACGAACTTTCACTCTCTCTCTCTCTGTTCATGTCTTTTGAGGTCACGGTGATGTTTAGTTTCACAAACTTTGTATATATACTGTTGGTTTATACATGTTAACAAACTATGTAACTAGCTCATTAGTGTTGTAACTTGCTTAGCTAACTGAATTTTAATTGGGTTCAGGCCCTGAGCCTATTATGTGGCTCTTCAACATATTTTCCTCCACCACCCACAGGATGGGTATGGGGTGCATAATAAATGAACACAGGATGGGTATGGGGTGCATAATAAATGAACTTAACCGAAAACTATTACAGTTAAAATCCTACCGTTTGTGTTTCATTTCATTCACTGTAACCTTTACTATTATTAATAAATCATTTACTCTGTAACTTGCTTAACTAACGAACTCATTATGAACTACAATAACGTGATATCACGTTATCACGTTATGGCGATCGATATATCCTTGTGTAGGAGCGGTATGGTGGAGGACCTACTCCAGAGTGCAGGCGGGTTATTCCTATAATCTGTTTGTGGCAACTGGCCTACGGAATCCTTAGAGGGCACAGCAGTGCCCCGAGTTGTATAGCTTTTAGCATGTCGTGATTCAGGGGGATGTATGGCTCGCATCTGGTCTTCACCAAGATATGCTGGTTCGATCCCCCCCCCCGCTCTGTTCCACCGATTTTCTCGTTATCTACCACATTATACGAACTCAAAATCCCTCCTCGCTATATCTACTGGATGAACTTAAACGAACTGTTTATCACTAAGTTGCTCCACTAAGCGTGCACTAGGTTTCAGAGCCTCTAGCCAGTGGATCTGAATCCTTCCACTGTTGCCCTCGATATGGGTGTGTTGGGGGGAGGGGGGGGTCCGTGTTATTCATCAAGCCGCCGGCTTCCTGTCCTCGTCGAGGCCACTAGTGTTAGTGGCTCTGAGGTCAATTCAGGTAAAATACGCCAGAGGTCCTTGTGTCAGAGCCTAAGCTCAGGTGTTATAACGTCCAGTAGTCTGCTGACTTAACTAGATGAGCCATAGATATGTGTCTCTTCCTGAATATTAATGTGATAGATGGAATAGACGCGAGGCAAAGTAGAGATTGGTGTTAAATATTTCCTTCCAATTGTCATATTACTTTGTAGAAAGAGCTGCAAATCTATGGATCTTCCAGTAAATTCAGCAGCCTACTACTGCTAGGCTCAGGTACAAGTATTTATGGGAGTTTGCATCACCTGCTAATGTAGAGCAAATGTAAACCTTGTCAGCAAAAATCGTAAATGCCCAACGTCCATCACTAAAAAAAAAAAAATCAAGAATTTATTTTTAAACTCCCACTGTCTCTTATGAGCTACTCGCAGACTCTTGGAGTTGCGTAATCTTCAATCATTACACTGCCTGCAAGATTCTTGCTTCACACGTTCACTCCTTAGTGTCGCAGTGGTAACACAGGGGGGGGGGGAGGAGGGGTTAGGGTGTTGTACATGCTGCTATGGCGGTGTGTTCACTCATAGGATGAGTGGCGCTGCCCAATACTGTCACTATGGCGGTGTGTTCACTCACAGGATGAGTGGCGCTGGATAAGGGACGCTGTATATCTCAAACACGAAGGGAAGGAAGTTCTCAGAGGGAAAGCCATTACAACTATATAGCACTTGTAAGGGATCAGGATAAGGATTTGGGATGGGACGATGGGGAAGGAAAGAATTGGTGCCCCAACCACTTGGACGATCGGGGATTGAGCGCCTAACCTAAGTCCGTGTTGCGAACTTTAGTTTCCAATATCAACCACAAGTTAGACGTCCCCAGCGTGGCGTGACGTTGCTAACTGCGGGTTCAGGGACATGTAGCTCCTGGCGATGGCGTCCACCGGACGTTGTCTGGCTGGTGACAAAGATTTACGGACGTCGCCCAGAATCTTCCCACAACAAAGTCACCTTCAACACCAGTATAAGCTTCAGCATATACGTAGGGGAGTTGACATCAAACAAGAGACGACTGGACAAATTACTTTGAAAACATTTGTCTGATGATGGGCAAACTGAGCCATGACAATTTATCAACGAGAATATTATCAACATCTAAACGTCTAATCAACGAGAAAGAAATAATTAAAGAGCGTTCAGCTGCAGTATAAAGATACACAACAGCCCGGATGTTGGTGATGACCGTCTTGGAGGGTCCTTGAGCGGAGACAGGAAGTGTGCGACGTCGCCCGAGGAGTTTGTATTGTGTTACAGAGGCAGGCATTGTGTCACGCAACCGCTTCTGTCGCCGACGTGAGTGCGTGTATACACGCAAGCGCACCCACAAACAAACAACTTGTCCATGTACATTAATTATCGATTATCACCTGTTAAAACAAGTCTCTTTCCCGTCTCCGTGCTGTCTACATATTTACAAATGCGATTTCAATTAAAGAAACCAAACCATATAATTGCTTTTAGTGTCGACCTGAGTTCAAAATAAACAGTCAATAATAATAATACGCGTAATCCATCCCTCGGTGACCCTAGGAAGGCTCAAATATAACAATTATTAAATGAATTGTTGTCAACACTTTTCGTATTAAAATGTATGGCCCTGATGAGGTCGGCCATGTTGACGGGCCGTATCTTGACGTGCGCGTGCCTCCGATGGAAGGCGACGAGGGTCTCCTCCGGGAGTTTAAACTTGACATCGCAATACGCCGTATGGTACTCGACCAGAGTGAAGATGGAGGCTCTCCTCACCACCTCCTGCAGGTCAGAACCGGTGCAGCCCTCTGTTATTTTGGCCAACTCGTCCAGATCGATGTCGCTGTCCGCATTGACTTTGCGCAGCAGGATGCGCAAGATCTCCAGTCGGGAAGCCGCAGTGGGTTTGGGAATGAGAAACTTAACTGATAAACGGCGCAGGATGGCGGGATCGATGGCCTCCAGCCTGTTGGTTGCGGCTAGAAATATCACCTTGGCCTCGGTGTCCGTGTTCATGCCGTCCAAGTAAGTCAGAAAGGTCGCCACCAGCCCGGCTTCACTGCTAGTGACTTCATCGTCCTTGCGATTTCCCAACAGTGCGTCGATCTCATCCAGGAAAATGACACACGGCTGACTCTTATAAGCCAGGGAGAACACGGCGGCCGACAGCTTCTCCGACTCCCCCACCCATTTACTCCTCAAGGTAGACACATTTAGCGACATGAAATAGGCGTTGACCTCGCCGGCAACAGCCTTGGCTATCAGCGTCTTCCCGCAGCCGGGCGGTCCGTAGAGGAGGATACCCTTGGGGGGACTGAAAGCCGCGTCTGTGCCGTGGAACTGGCTGTGCACCAGCGTCATCACGACCTGTTCTCTTATGTCCTGCAGGACTTCGCAGCAACCTCCGACGTCTGCCCACGTCGTGCCAATGGTGCCTGGTGCTAGCAGGTAAGGCAACAATTGGCTCTCGTATTCTTTGGGCTTCTGACCAATTGGGTTCTTGGGCTTCAAGTGGTTGCTGTCGGTCCAGCTGGTGTCGAACTCCGGATACGAGGAGAACTCCGGATTCGATGAGAACTCCGGATACGAAAAGAGGTCCGACCGCACAAATCTCGTCTGTAAGGCCTTCCTCGTCTTTAAGAAGTCTTTCGTCTCCGAGTCGGCTTTCGTCTCCGAGTCGTCTTTCTTCTCCGAATCGTCTTCCTTCTTCGAGTCGCCTATCTTCTCCGAGTCGTCTTCCTTATTCGAGTCGTCTTCCTTATTCGAGTCGTCTTTCCTCTCCGAGTCGCCTTTCTTCTCCGAGTCGTCTTTCTTCTCCGAGTCGTCTTCCTTCTCCGAGTCGTCTTCCTTCTCCGAGTCGTCGTTCTTCTCCGAGTCATCTTCGTTCTCCGAGTCGTCTTCCTTCTCCGAGTCGCCTTTCTTCTCCGAGTCGTCTTCCTTCTTCGAGTCGTCTTCCTTCTTTGAGTCGCCTTTCTTCTCCGAGTCGTCTTCCTTCTTCGAGTCGTCTTCCTTCTTTGAGTCGCCTTTCTTCTCCGAGTCGTCTTCCTTCCTCGAGTCGCCTTTCTTCTTCGAGTCGCCTTTCTTCTCCGAGTCGTCTTCCTTCTTCGAGTCGTCTTTCTTCTCCGAGTCGTCTTCCTTCTTCGAGTCGTCTTTCTTCTCCGAGTCGTCTTTTTTCTTCCTCTTCCTCAGGTCCTTCCTCTTCCTCAGGCATTTCCCCTTCATCAAGTCATGGTCCTTTAAGTTTTCGTCCTTCAAGTCTTCGTCCTTCAAGTCTTCGTCCATCTTCTTCAAGTCTTCGTCCCAGGTTGTGGTTGCAACTAGATGTTGCAACCACCGCTGGTTGCAGCATCTCTGGCCCTGGTTGCAACACTTTCTGGACGACCTGTTAGAGACTCCGTGTTCCTGCTGGGGTTGGCGTTCCTCCAGGGATCGATCTTCCTCTGGTGATGTCTCCATCCCATGGAAGACCTCATGGAGGACCTCATTCGCGTGCAGCTCTTCGGCCAAAGAGGATTCCATGGTCAACGATTTGAGTTTCCCGGTCGACGAGTCCGACTTGCTGGTCGACGAGTCCGACTGTCCCGCCGACGAGCTCATCTTGCTGATCGACGAGTCCGACTGTCCAGCCGACGAGCTCATCTTGCTGGCCGACGAGTCCGACTGTCCAGCCGACGAGCTCATCTTGCTGGCCGACGAGTCCGACTGTCCAGCCGACGAGCTCATCTTGGTGATCGACAAGATCCTCCCCTTCTTGCTGTTAATCCTCGACTTCATGTTCCGGTACCACCTCCAGCGCGCCGGGTCAAGCTTGGCAAGCCGGACCATTTTCATCAAGTGGGCCAACATTGGTATTATTCCTGGAAACATAATGGTGGCATGTAAATTTTGCTGACTAAACAGACTTTTTAAATTTACACGACTACACGATGTCTAGTTTGGATTTAACTGATAATTCGGAGATGTGAGAGTAAGTTTCCCTGCTGAGAGGTGCTCCATTGCGCCAGATATACTGAGGAGGGAATAACACATGAGAAAAGTTTGGCCTGTCTACGTCATAGCTACTCTTGGAGTAAACTTAACCAAACTTAACATAACGGGAAGCAGACGAGACAGAGACAGAGAGAGAGAGAGAGAGAGAGAGAGAGAGAGAGAGAGAGAGAGAGAGAGAGAGAGAGAGAGAGAGAGAGAGAGAGAGAGAGAGAGAGAGAGAGAGAGAGAGAGAGAGAGAGAGAGAGAGAGAGAGAGAGAGAGAGAGAGAGAGAGAGAGAGAGAGAGAGAGAGAGAGAGAGAGAGAGAGAGAGAGAGAGAGAGAGAGAGAGAGAGAGAGAGAGAGAGAGAGAGAGAGAGAGAGAGAGAGAGAGAGAGAGAGGAGAGAGAGAGAGAGAGAGAGAGAGAGAGAGAGAGAGAGAGAGAGAGAGAGAGAGAGAGAGAGAGAGAGAGAGAGAGAGAGAGAGAGAGAGAGAGAGAGAGAGAGAGAGAGAGAGAGAGAGAGAGAGAGAGAGAGAGAGAGAGAGAGAGAGAGAGAGAGAGAGAGAGAGAGAGAGAGAGAGAGAGAGAGAGAGAGAGAGAGAGAGAGAGAGAGAGAGAGAGAGAGAGAGGAGAGAGAGAGAGAGAGAGAGAGAGAGAGAGAGAGAGAGAGAGAGAGAGAGAGAGAGAGAGAGAGAGAGAGAGAGAGAGAGAGAGAGAGAGAGAGAGAGAGAGAGAGAGAGAGAGAGAGAGAGAGAGAGAGGAGAGAGAGAGAGAGAGAGAGAGAGAGAGAGAGAGAGAGAGAGAGAGAGAGAGAGAGAGAGAGAGAGAGAGAGAGAGAGAGAGAGAGAGAGAGAGAGAGGAGAGAGAGAGAGAGAGAGAGAGAGAGAGAGAGAGAGAGAGAGAGAGAGAGAGAGAGAGA
Source organism: Procambarus clarkii (assembly GCF_040958095.1). NCBI lineage: Eukaryota > Metazoa > Arthropoda > Malacostraca > Decapoda > Cambaridae > Procambarus > Procambarus clarkii. Next base: position 9,179,487 of record NC_091175.1, on the reverse strand, counting down.
GAGAGAGAGGAGAGAGAGAGAGAGAGAGAGAGAGAGAGAGAGAGAGAGAGAGAGAGAGAGAGAGAGAGAGAGAGAGAGAGAGAGAGAGAGAGAGAGAGAGAGAGAGAGAGGAGAGAGAGAGAGAGAGAGAGAGAGAGAGAGAGAGAGAGAGAGAGAGAGAGAGAGAGAGAGAGAGAGAGAGAGAGAGAGAGAGAGAGAGAGAGAGAGAGAGAGAGAGAAGAGAGAGAGAGAGAGAGAGAGAGAGAGAGAGAGAGAGAGAGAGAGAGAGAGGAGAGAGAGAGAGAGAGAGAGAGAGAGAGAGAGAGAGAGAGAGAGAGAGAGAGAGAGAGAGAGAGAGAGAGAGAGAGAGAGAGAGAGAGAGAGAGAGAGAGAGAGAGAGAGAGAGAGAGAGAGAGAGAGAGAGAGAGAGAGAGAGAGAGAGAGAGAGAGAGAGAGAGAGAGAGAGAGAGAGAGAGAGACAGACAGAGGGGGGATAAGAAGGGCGAAGCGTGTGGGAGAGAAGAGGGAAGAATGGTGACGGTAAACATTTAGTGATGAGGGAGAGGGGAAGAGAGACCTCGGGCACCGCTGGGTATCCCATCTATAGTAATGAATGAAATACATATACCAACTACTGCAAGTTTCCGAATCGGGTTTTATTTGAGTCTAGGGTATTTTCGTTTTCTTTCGTGTTTCAGTGTTTCCATTTTTTGTCTCATTAGGTTGAACTCGCAGGGCCAACTCTAGTATTCTTTTCGCTCCTGGGCCAATGATCATTAATTCAGCCTCCCGGCCCCTTGTTTATAAAGGAAAAGCACTTCACACACGTCTTGCATCTGTTGTACCGGATAAGCTAATTGCTAAACTTTTTTGGGGGAGTGAGGGGACCGGGGGGGTGGGGCTTTTGACATGACGCCGGCTTCCTGTCCTCGTCGAGTCCGCTGGAGATATAGTGGCCCTCAGGTAAATTCAGGTAAATGACATGGATTTACATCGCAAACTCAAGAGGAAATGATAACAAGAAATGTAAACTTTATTGATATACAATAATTCATTTCGTCGGGGGACAGGCAGTCAGTGTATATATACATTTTAGGCCTATGTCGTCCAGCCCAAGTGCCCAACCACTTGAGCTGGACGGTAGAGCGACGGTCTCACTTCATGCAGGTCAGCTCTCAATCCCCGACCGTCCAAGTGGTTTGGCACCATTCCTTCCCCCCCCCCCTCCAGTCCCACCCCAAATCCCTATCCTGATCACTTTCCAAGTGCTATACATAGTCGTAACGGCTTGGCGCATTCCGACACAGCACCGCTCCTGTGCCAGATAAGTCCACTACGGGCTCACCATAGCCCGTGCTACTTGGAACTTGTTCCGAGTAGCTGAATCTATAACAACAACAATTAGCGCATTCTCCTGATAATTCCTATACCTCCCAATGCCCTCCCTCTCCACCCCACCAAGGTTAAATTACTGACCCACCGCAGAATGGAACCCCACATCAAGCTAACTCTTGGACGCCTATTTACTGCTCTAAGTGAATAGTTGATATATAAATCCCGGTATTCCCGGTAATCCCGGTAATCCCGGCAGTACAGTCGGGAGTTCGTTCTCGACGCACAATTGACGACTCCGGGTTCGAGTTCCGGACGGGACAGAAATGGATGGGGCACATTTCCTTTCACCTAATGACTCTGTCCACCTAAAGTCAGTAGGTACTCAGGAGTTAGCCAGCTTGTTGTGGGGTCGCATCCCGGACGGGGTCAGTACTACGACGTTAGGGTGGGGGGGGGGAGGAGACGATTGGTTTGGCTCGATAAAAGCCAAAACGTGTATGAGTGCACTCTGGCTTCCTGTCCCCCTGATACAATGAATTATAATTATATTAAATAGTCTAGATTTATATATCTAGACGACATCGAGGTATACTTTCCCAGTGATTTATTTTCCCAGTGTTTGATTTTTATGGATTTTTAGCGACGAATATTGTTGAGGCTTCAGGTGCTTGTGCTGGTAAACAAGATATGTCTAAATCTCAGACTATGGGTGCCTTCGCACGGCACCTGGCGGTCACATATGCAGGGTCGTTCACTTGAGACAGTTAAGGAAGTCTCAGCTGTGTCTGGGGTACAAGTGACAGGATGAACAACCCAGCGGGTTTTCTTTCTATTGGGGAGTGTTGTACACGCTGCTATGGCGGTATGTTCACTCAGGCGCCCACATGCGGAACACCGCAGCCGTCATGCAATTCACAAACAGGAGTCTTCGAGGCCCAGCCAAGTCCCCGGCGATGTTGACCAGACCACACACTAGAAAGTGAAGGGACGACGACGTTTCGGTCCGTCCTGGACCATTCTCAAGTCGATGTTTACGTCCCCGGCGATGTTTACGTCCGGCGTCGTTGATGCGACAGCAAAACAACGCAGCCGTTGCGTCTAGACACGACCCCCTCGATGTGTATGATAAGACCGACCCATTCTGCTGAGTCGTATAGACCACCATCACGCTGTGGCTGGTCTAGAGTGTTGCCAAGATTGATTGTTTCCTCATGTGTGTATGCTTTCCTTTGTCGATAACAGGTTTAGCTAACGCTGCACTCGCGACTAAAGGATCCCGTGAGCAGGGGAGAGAGAAGACACTAATCGTACACACTGATGTCGTGAAAGTGAACGTGAGCCAGTCTTACTGTTACTGTGAAATGATATCACATTATTCACATTATTCTGCTTTGCTTCATACTTACGAAGAGTCAGCATGAAGGACTGCCAGCGAATATTATTTATATTTATATTTGGATGTATAAACTTAGGTAGTCAAGTTGGTATTAGATTATAGCTTTACTTTAACGCACTTTTTTGTTTTGTTTGGGTCATGTAAGAGGGTCTCTGGTTGAGCTCCGATATGTCATATCCGTTGACCTTGCTTGAAAGGTCATGTGTACAATGGGGTGAAGATCTATGACGTCATACGTCAGCCAGACCACCGCCCCCCCCCCTATGACTGGGTTACGGCACGTCCCTTGCTTGTTTGGCACACACACACACACACACACACACACACACACACACACACACACACACACACACACACACACACACACACACACACACACACAACAGGATGATGCAAAGTTGATGAGAAGAGTTGTGACAGATGAGGATTGCAGGATCCTCCAAGAGGACCTGAACAGATTGCAGAGATGGTCAGAGAAATGGCTACTAGAATTCAACACGAGCAAATGTAAAGTTATGGAAATGGGACTAGGAGATAGGAGACCAAAGGGACAGTACACAATGAAGGGGAACAGCCTACCTGTAACGACGCGTGAAAGAGACCTGGGGTGGACGTAACACCTAATCTATCTCCTGAGGCACATATTAATAGGATAACGACAGCAGCGTACTCTACACTGGCAAAAGTTAGAACATCATTCAGAAACCTAAGTAAGGAGGCATTTAGGGCGCTTTACACTGCCTACGTAAGGCCAGTCTTAGAGTATGCCGCCTCATCATGGAGTCCCCATCTGAAGAAGCATATAATGAAACTGGAAAAGGTTCAGAGGTTTGCAACGAGACTCGTCCCAGAGCTACGAGGGATGGGGTATGAAGAGCGCCTGAGGGAACTGTGCCTTACGACACTAGAAAGAAGAAGGGAGAGGGGGGACATGATAGGAACGTATAAGATACTCAGAGGAATTGACAGAGTGGACATAGACGAAATGTTCACACGGAATAGTAACAGAACGAGAGGACATGGATGGAAGCTTGAAACTCAGATGAGTCACAGAGATGTAAGGAAGTTTTCTTTTAGCGTGAGAGTAGTGGGGAAATGGAATGCACTTCAGGAACAGGTTGTGGAAGCAAATACTATTCATAATTTTAAAACCAGGTATGATAGGGAAATGGGACAGGAGTCATTGCTGTAAACAACCGATGCTCGAAAGGCGGGATCCAAGAGTCAATGCTCGATCCTGCAAGCACATATAGGTGAGTACACACACACACACGTTTCCCGCCAACTCGTCCCCCTCCCGTCCCCTTTCTCACTTCCAGAAAATGTATATTAAGAAGTACTGAAAGAACTGAATAGGTCTTTCAGACAATATATATTACCTGTATTATTATCAATACAAAGTCTTGGGGAATCACAACATATATTTCACACTCCTTGAAAATCGCATTGAGGTGGCGGTAAATAAATGATAATATATACTAAAGCATTTAACTTAGCCCGACCTTAATCAACCTATGTCCGTCCCATACCCAAGACCACTCCCCATGCAAAGTCATGTGAGCCGAACACCCCACACACATCTCAAGCATCTATAGCCTCCACCTTCGATCCAACAGACATTTTCTCAAATAGTATAGCTCAGCGTAAGATGCAGCATAACAATTATCGTAATCCAACGACCTTAATTCATATTACGTAATTATATGAATAAGTGTGATCTGATATAGAAAAACTTATCTCAAGTGTGTGAAACGGACCCCAGACTTGTGGCTCCACTCACACCAGACAAGTCAGTCACCCGCGTGGTGTCGTCCCGTCAAGGTCGACTTGTTATTCATTCTTCCGGACTCTGTCGACACTTCAGTTACTCTTCGTGTGGTGAGTATTATTGTGTATAACTCAGCGCCCCTCACCTTAATGGTTTACTGTATTAACTTGCTTCTTAACATTTGTGTTAATAGTTGTTTTAGAGATATATAAAATGTTTATTGTCTAAGACTAATCCTGGGAGTATGTTTACAGTGGATGGATAAGTCATTCTGGCCTGGTAACGCTTCTATAGCCATGCTGGCCTGGTGAATTTATAGTCTTGCTGAGTTGACGGCTGAGTGGACAGCGCTCGGGATTCTTAGTCCTAGGGTCCAGGGATCGATCCCCGGCGGAGGCGGGAACAAATGGGCAAAGTTTCTTTCATTTTCATGCCCCTGTTTACCTAGCAGTAAATACAAATAAAAAAATCAGTTGATTAACAGTTGAGAGGCGGTCCCAAAGAGCCAGAGCTCAAGCCCCGCAAGCACAACTAGGTGAGTACACACACACATGACACTGGTAGACAGAAGAGTAAGGGGAGACATGATCACAACCTAGAGAATCCTCAGGGGAATCGACCGGGTAGACAAGGATAAACTATTCAACATTGGTGGTACGCGAACAAGGGGACACAGGTGGAAACTGAGTACCCACGTGAGCCACAGGGACGTTAGAAAGAACTTTTTCAATGTCAGAGTAGTTAACGGATGGAATGCATTAGGCAGTGATGTGGTGGAGGCTGACTCCATACACAGTTTCAAGTGTAGATATGATAGAGCCCAGTAGGCTCAGGAATCTGTACACCAGTTGATTGACAGTTGAGAGGCGGGACCAAAAAGCCAAAGCTCAACCCCCGCAAGCACAAATAGGTGAGTACACACACACACACACACACACACACACACACACACACACACACACACACACACACACACACACACACACACACAGGAAGTAGCTCCGTAACATCTGTCTAACTCTCAGGTACCTATTTACTGCTAGGTGACAAGGGCATTCAGGGTGAAAGAAACTTTGCCCATTTGTTTCTGCCTGGTCCGGGAATCGATCCCGGGGCCACAGAATTACGAGTCCTGCGCGCTGTCCGCCTCAGCTACCAGACCCCAGGAAGAGGCCTTTGTGGCCTTGAGGAAGAGCTTCTGCCTCAGGCTCGTTGGAGTCGACAGTTCGAGTCTCCCTGTGCCCTAGTGAATGAAATATATACATACGTTAGGCTTATATCTTTATATTTTATAGGTTAGGATGTAACTCCCACAAACGTTGACTAACTCACGGGTGTATATTTACTGCTAGGTGAATAGATGCATTAGGTGAAAAGAAATATATTTAACCGTTTCTGTCCCGACCGGGATTCGAACCGGAGAGTCCCTATTGCGAGTCGAGAACGGACTACCGAGATACAGTTGTAATAGTACTGTTTTAACTCATTCCTTATCTGAAATCCTAAATGCGATCAGTCAGCTGTGACCCTCGACTGACAAAACGAATTCCTTTAAAACACAACTCATAGCCCAGTCGATAGTGCCTCGGCCTCACAAGCGTAGAGTCCAGGGTTCGAGACCCATACAGGTGATTAAAGGAAATAGCAACACGCCTGTTGAATCAAACAATCAGGAAATACCAGAACGGGTTTGGGATCATAGGAAAAGATGACAGACTGCCCAAGCGTTTCTGTTGTTGTGTGTTGGTGATCCTTGGATATCTACCTCAACGCCTATCTACACTCCGAGGGTCATTAGTGTGTGTGGTGGCAGTATTAATCCCACGTGACGAGCCTGTGACGCGATGGATTGTCATGGAACATCAGTGAGTGAGTGAGGCGAAAGAGCCTATTCAGCGGTGATTAGTTGTTGAAATCTGTAAACTATTCCTAAGTCATCCGGGCGTGCTAAATCCATGAAATATTTCCTCCTCTCTGAGTGTGTGTGTGTGTGTGTGTGTGTGTGTGTGTGTGTGCGTGTGTGTGTGTGTGTGTGTGTGTGTGTGTGTGTGTGTGTGTGTGTGTGTGTGTGTGTGTGTCTCGATATAATTATATTCTCATTGGTGGCACTTGTGTTGTCTCGCGTCGATCAGGCTGGAATGTTTATACCGCGGTTACTCTTAAGAATCTGGTGACTGAGCATTAGCGCACGCAATCAGTGACTGATTTTTAAACAGATTGTGAGGCAGACATGACTGGTCTTTTTTTTGGGGGGGTGGGGAGATGAATTAGAACAGATGATGAGTCACAATAACGTGAGTGAGGATATTGATGACCAAATCTCACTCACCAGAAGATGAGAAGGCGGCGACGACGTTTCGGTCCGTCCTGGACCAAGTCGATTGCGGATAATGACTGCAAACTGATAATGGACTTGATAATGGTCTAGGATGACCCGAAACGTCGTCGTCGTCTCGTCATCTTCTGGTGTATGTGAGGTTTGGTCACCATATCCTCAGCCACGTTATTTGTGACTTATCGTCATTTCCACTGCCTGCCTACCTCCGGTCATTACCCTGAAGATGTCATCAATATATCCCAGTTATATTATCCATCCCTGGTCTCTCTATACATTCAAACTGTGTCAAAGACTTATGTGTGGATGAAGATTTCTGCTATCGCCACACTGCTTGAAACTCCGAGTGCCATTCTTCTTTAATCTGTCTGTAGATTCTATTGTCAAAGCTTAGGAAGCTGTCCCCTGACCATCACAAGAAGGCTTGCTTCTTCAAAGGCACTACGGGCTCACCATAGCCCGTGCTACTTGGAACTTTGTTCCAGGTAGCGAATCTTTAACAACAACAACATTGCTTCTTCAAGTAACTGCTTAATTGGTGGTCTGAAGACTCTTGCTTGACAAAATGACTGCAATACATGGCTGTGCATCACCCATTCTATGCCTTTTAAATCCAATCCAATCAAATGTTCCTTCAGGTAAAAGTACATACATACAAGGAGCCACTAATATGCACAGCGTTTCGGGCAATTTATTTTGTATCTGTTGCTGTATGATTTTGTTACAGGAGTTTCAGAATGACGTGGAGGGTTTCCCCCCTCTCGCCATTTCCAGTTGAGACTGTATTTGGCCTACAACCACTTTTATAATTCATGATCTGTGGATGAGTAATTTTCAAATGCAGTTTGAAGGTAGAGGCCTATATTGATCTTGTAGGTCTGTGTTCAGGAGTAAAATGTATACTTCGCTGGTTGGTTAGTGGTGACCCTCCACGGGTCACCACTATAACCCTCCACGACAGATAGAAATCAAGACCAAAATATCAGTTTTAATGTATACCTATGTATTAATACAATGTATACTTACATGTATGGTTGAATTATCACCACAGTGTATACGCGATGATCAGGAAGTCAAGGTTTGATCAATATGACTATTATTATGCTAAACAAAATCAAAGCAATACTGCGGCACTGATGTTTTCGACGAGATAACAAGACTGCCTTCTGAGCAGTTTGTCCCCCGAGAGTGATAACGCAGTTCCTGCTATCTCTTCCACCCGCGCCTCGCCTCAGTGGGGCTGCCTACACCCAGAACTGCCTCCTAACTGCGCCTCGCCACAGTAGCTCTACCAACTCTGATAACCTGTTATCTATCCAACCTGGTCCTCGCCAACCTATCCAGGTTATCTATCCAACCTGTTCCTCGTCAACCTATCTATCCAACCTGTTCCTCGCCTCACTGAGCCTATCCACACACGTTTTTGGCTGTGAAGATATCGTCTGGACACAACCCAATGGTCCCGGATTCGATTCCTGGACAAGACTTTAATTTTGGGCACGATTCCTTACACCTGATGCCTCTAATCAATCAACAGTGAAGAGGCACCCTTGCATTTGGGCAACTGTTAAGGAGTTACGCAAAAATGTGAGAGAAGCTAGAAAAGCAATGCCGATAGGTAGGGCTACATTTACTACTAATAATAACACACTAAGTTAAAAATAGTTAAATTCTAACGAAAATGACTTGGATTGTATATCGAAACACTTTGTATTTTCTAGTCGAAGTGTGTATATGATACATGGAGAGGGTATACTTTATTAACTTAATATGAGGAAAATCCAAAATCCAAAGATAAATGCGTCAATAAATCTACCTATCAGTTATTGGTCCCGGGAAGCAATGTCCCCCGTGGTCTCTGTAACCAGGCCTTCTGGTTGGTGGTAGACATATATATATATATATATATATATATATATATATATATATATATATATATATATATATATATATATATATATATATATATATATATATATATATATATATTTTGAGTGAGGTGGGAAGGGTGATGTGGCATTAACACAAGACAGAACACTAGGGGATATTAATAGGGTATTAAAAGTATCAACACAAGACAGAACAGAAACAATGGGTATTGAATAGAAGTGTTTGTAGAAAGCCTATTGGTCCATATTTCTTGATGCTTCTATATTGGAGCGGAGTCTTGAGGTGGGTAGAATATAGTTGTGCAATAATTGGCTGTTGATTGCTGGTGTTGACTTCTTGATGTGTAGTGCCTGACGTTTGCGAGGCACTACACATCAAGAAGTCAACACCAGCAATCAACAGCCAATTATTGCACAACTATATTCTACCCACCTCAAGACTCCGCTCCAATATAGAAGCATCAAGAAATATGGACCAATAGGCTTTCTACAAACACTTCTATTCAATACCCATTGTTTCTGTTCTGTCTTGTGTTGATACTTTTAATACCCTATTAATATCCCCTAGTGTTCTGTCTTGTGTTAATGCCACATCACCCTTCCCACCTCACTCAAATGTAATGCCACATCACCCTTCCCACCTCACTCAAAATGTAGATATAAAATCAGGGAAACGCAAGTTCTAATCAGTTATATATATATATATAGGGGGGTACCACCACTGGTGTAATTATAGGGACCCACAGCCTCAGAGAAGGGAACACAGAGCACTCAGGGAAAAACTTGACATTTAACACTGAATACGAAAGAGTGTTCACTTCTCCTACCACCCCCTTTTTTTTTTTATTACGATGTACACTTTATTATGCAAGGTTATACAGTTACATATCTGATTTTATACAAAAAATGAACATTAAGAGGACACAAGAAAAAGTTCGCTTCCTAGAGGCTGTAGATTTCCTCGAACTCCTCCGACGCCGGGCAGGAACCGAGGATGCAGCGGGCATTTCCCCTCTGGATCGCGACACTGAGGCGCTGAAAGAGAAAACTTGCTGCTCTAGGGTCTCTTGTGGTGTCAATGAGCTTGGAACCAAGATCCTTAAGAAACCTTCTTGCACTCTCACCCCATGGGCCTAGGGTCTCAGACCCTATTGGAACGAAATTGTACCTTTGATCTAATTGCCTGTACTTGACTGACTTTTGTTTTTCTCTGTGTGTCGCTGCGGCTCCTGCCGTGCCGGCAGAGAGGGTGATGTATGTCGGTGCCAGGGTGGATACGCAAGTATAGTCCCATGCTAACTGCCTGCCACCCTTCCACGGAAGCAGTGTGATTCCGTCTGGTCGGCCGGCAAAGCTAACAGAGTCACGGTTCAGTAGGTTGCGGGGCTCTCTCTCCGCTGGACACTGAGCAGAGGCAAGGCTTCTTTTAATGATGTCGTTGACTTCGTCGTGTCTAGTGTGCCAACCACCCGATTTTCCACAGTGCAGGCCATGCAATCCATATTCGTCAGCATCTGCCTCGCCGCAAATACACCTGTGAACAGTGTGGATAGGGGCAGCAAGGCGGAGAGCGACTGCAATACGGAGCTCCTGCGGATCAAGACGTGTGCCTGTTGCAGACATAGGGACTGCCAGAAGGAAGTCCCCTGCATGGGGAGCCTGCACAGCTGTGAGGCGTGCACGATCACTGGGGGTTGTTGCTGCCTCCAGCAAAGCTGTGGCTTCTTTGTCTACAATGGGGCTGTCCCAACTGGATTGTTTCTTGGCTTTCGGCATGGCTGGTCTGAGTGCTGGGTCTGTCATGGCACCCCATTTCGTGTCACATTCCGTGTAGTGGGGGTCCTGTATCCCCGCTACATCACTCAGGGTGTCAGGTAGAATTTCCTTAACCAGGTCATCTGATGCTGAGGAGGAAGACAGGAAGGCTGGGACTGCAATTTGGGTGGCGGTGCGGACACCCAAGCCACCGAGCCTGACAGGAAGAGTGGCTTGTTTCCACTGGCATTCGTTGAGAGAGAGGTTAACAACTTTTTCCAGCATGGTCTTCAGTAGGAGGTCATACTCGTCAAGCTTTGGGTTGTTGTAAGATGGGGCGCACCTCAGAAAGTAGGTTAGCCTCGGAAGGGATAGGCATTTGGTGAGGAGATAAAAAGCATCGTGGGCATCGATGTCACCTATTCTGTCTTCCATCCTCCTAAGGTCTGCGATTTTCTTGTCGAGGATCTCCTCAATGGCGTTAGACCCGAGGGGAGCTCCAAGGAGGGTGCTGTTCTCGGCCCTAATGACATGGGCTCCAGGCAAGGCAGACCTTATTCTAGCTACGATGTCTGGGTTGGAGGAGACTACTTCACACTTGGAAGGGTTCAGGACGAGACCCAGGCTTACTTCTTGCTCCCTTATTTTCCTGATATCTGACAAGAGGTGGTCTACGGTGCCAGCTATAGTGCCATCATCCAAAAACCAGATGTTGAACTCGCTGGACAAGCTTTCGGTGATTTCTTTTAAGACTAAGCAGAAAAGAAGGGGAGCAAGAGGATCACCTTGCTGAACACCTTCACATGATCTGATTTCATGTTCACCAAAGAGCAGTTTTGACTCGCCACTGTAGCACGATAGTATGAACGGGTAGAGGGGCCGGAAATGGCGATGTACGGCACAAAGTACTGCATCTCTTCTTACCATGTTGAAGGCATTCTTAAAGTCCAGTTTGAGCAGGGCCTTTTCATCAGAAATGTTTGTGATGTATGCTCGTGCTGCATGGGCAGCCGCTTCATGGGTGAGGTGCCGCTTCATGGGCTTCTTCATGGGCATGGGCAGCCGCTTCATGGGTGAGGAGCCGCTTCATGGGCTTCTTTCTGAGGTGCTGCTGCATGGGCAGCCGCTATATATATATATATATATATATATATATATATATATATATATATATATATATATATATATATATATATATATATATGTATATCTCCATGTATATATATATATATATATATATATATATATATATATATATATATATATATATATATATATATATATATATATTTCTAGTCGAACTATGTATTTATGATACATGGAGATATACATGGAGACATGATACTGTGTAATACATATATAATAAATTATTACACTTCATTACAGGTAGGCACAAGGTTCATAACATCCATCAAAACAATTTTTTACTCTTGTGAATCACAGGTTATATATATATATATATATATATATATATATATATATATATATATATATATATATATATATATATATAATTTTGGTTTGATATAAATAGTAGCTGCCTCGTATGGGCCAATATAGGCTTTCATGCAATTTATATTATTCTCCTGTTCTTTTTTTTTTTTTTTAAATTTTATATTTCCAGGTGATAATGGTTTGGACCGTGTTGCTGGACTACTGGAAAGCTCTGCCATGGTGGGACTACTTGGACTTGGGTCAGGTTTGGGGCACTGTGAGGCCCTTCGTCATCTGGGGCCAGGTAGTGGTGTTCGTGTGTCTCCTGCTGGTGGCCACCATCGGCCGGCAGCTCAAGCTCAGGAGGAAGTATGTAGAGCTCTTGGATCGGGTCTTCCAGTTCGCAGCTCTCAAGATTGTCGAAGAGCCGCTGGCGGAAGAGGAAGGGGAGGAGGAGGAGGACCTTTCAGAGAATAATGGGTGAGTCTGGTAGACATTATTTATATATATATATATATATATATATATATATATATATATATATATATATATATATATATATATATATATATATATATATATATATATATATATATATATATATATATATATATATATATATATTTCTAGTCGAACTATGTATTTATGATACATGGAGATATACATGGAGACATGATACTGTGTAATACATATATAATAAATTATTACACTTCATTACAGGTAGGCACAAGGTTCATAACATCCATCAAAACAATTTTTTACTCTTGTGAATCACAGGTTATGACAGATATCTGCATGTAATGCAAATATCTAATCAGTGAGTATTGTGATTTCAATCAAGATAGATCGATAAAAAGACGTGTTTGCTCTGGAACGGTTCTTCCTCTCTTCTTTCAGGGTAGTTATCTGTCCAGAGTCTCCTCGGGCAGAATCCGCCTCTTCCACGGGGTCCTTCAGTTTCCAGGACCCGATGCCCTACCTGGCGGCAGGGATGAGGGCTATCGTCGAGGACTGCGTCAGCAAGAGCTTCACTCCCGCCGAACTGCGTACCTGGAATATGCTTTCCAGGTGGGTACGGGCCCCAACCACAACTGGAATATATTTTTCAGGTAGGTATGGGCCTCTGACCATACCTGCAATATGTTGTCCAGAGAGGGTTTGAGTTCCTAATGGCATGGCATGTGCTCTAGAGGTGGTTCTGGGCCCCTCTAACCGCACCTGGAATGTTTTCTAGCCATAACCCTCTAAGATTTATGTAACTGTAACGCTGAAATATTTTTGTTCAGAGTTATACTTCAGCTTCAGCTGTAATTACCTGCTTAGACATCTCCACTCTTAAACTAAGCTCAACAATGGATTACAAAGGAAATTGAAACAGCAGCAGACCATTAGATCGAAACTAGGCTGTTTCTAGAAAACATGCGGTTGCAAAGACAAGGTGAGGCGCGGATAATCAACACATGGAATAATCCGTGACGCTCTCTCTGGTGCAGAACCAAGAAGAAACGATACCTGCGCGCGAGTCCCTCCCTGACGGTGGTGTGGGCGGTGGGGTTCGTGGTGCGGTGGGTGTTCCTCATGCCGGTGCGGGTGTTGCTGCTGGTGCTGAGTCTGGTCACCTTGAGCGTCCTGTGCTCCATCGTCGGCCTCCTCCCCAACAACGACTCCAAGCGGAGACTCAACGCCCGCGTCGTCGTCTGGTGTTTTGACTTCGTCGCGTCATCGCTTTCCATCGTTGCCAGGTATACATGCTGACCTCATCCAGAGAGGCGTGTTGTTTACATAACTGCAAGTTGTTGAGTTAGACAAAGCTGCAAGAATTCATATTCATCACAATGTAACGGTTTGCAATCAATTATATAACAATAATTGTATATAGAGTAATATATTGAGTACTGGAGCTTCGTCTCTTTCACCTGCAAATGGAAGACACAGGCATCTTGCACAACCCTTTGGATGACACGGAATATTCCGTGAAAATATATTTTGTCGCGTACGTAAAAAATTTGTCTTCTGTACTAATGACTTCATTTATCTTGATAGATTTCACGACACTGAAAACAGGCCGAGCCACGGCATCGTGGTGGCCAACCACACCTCCCCCATCGACTCCATGGTCCTGGCCACCGACCAGTGTTATGATATGGTGAGTTCTGGCCATCAACCAGTACTGGGAAATCGTAGCTATAGGGCCCTTAAGTGGCTGCTAGCACCAATTTTTCCCTGAGAGGCTTTTCTTCTGTTTTTCAATTTAAAGCATGTCGCGGTGTTGATACAATAATTGTGGCGTTCATTGGTATCGCTTATGAGTGAGAACGTGATTTCTTTTGTAACATTAAATAGTATTTGACAGTGTTTATATTCTGTGGAGTTCGTATAGATCTTTCTCCAATTTCTCAACTGGGGTAAACAACTGAAAATGGAGATTTTCCTTAAAATAAGAACTTGCGGCACTCCACTCAACATTTACGCAATCACATTATTATCTCTTATTTCTCTTAGTGGGCCAGCTAGAGGCTTACAGCCCGCGCAGGAATATCCCTGCAAAAAAAATATCTTATTTACCCTGTGTTTTTCAGTGTTTTAACAATTGTATTATCCATTTCATTACTTTTTCGTCTACTCCATGTAGACTCTGGGTCAGTACTTCGTGCGGCTCCTCATCAGAACCTTCAGAGAGATCATTGTACACTACAACAATTGGAAAAACTTTGATTACTGTTTTCAGAATCATAGCAGGCGTGTTAGCCAGGAATTTTGCTTCTTTATATATAGCAGTATATATATATCTTTTATAAAAAATGTTGCAATGCTTTTAAATGGTAGTGCACTGTTATCATGCATGGAGTTAGCATATATATATATATATATATGTTTTTGTTATAGTTGTTGAATGATACTGAAAGTTTAGGCTATCATTTAGATTCATGTCTCTCAATTTACTCACATAACATTCTTCAGCTTTACGATACAGTGAAATGACGTAGAAATAATGCACTGGAAAGGCTCCAGGTGATATTCACTGAATCCAGTTCGTAAAAGAGGACTCCAGTCCCCCTTTAAGAAGCTCATTATATTAATACAGCGTAATGAAGAGTTTCAGATGCTCTTAAACCAGATCCAATTACAAGATAATGGGTTCACACACACACACACACACACACACACACACACACACACACACACACACACACACACACACACACACACACACACACACACACACAGGTAACATTTTTAAAGCTATAGATGGAAGAAAGCCTCTCCTGACGGCGGTGGTATCTTTCACCCCATAACAGGTGGGGCAGAAAACTAGGGGCATCCTTGGGATGTTCATGATGGCGCTGGCTAGGTCGTCCCACCACATCTGGTTCGATAGATCTGAGGCTCGTGAACGATCCCAAGTCTCGAAAATGTAAGTTAAAAATGTTAACATGAAATTGTAATCGTATTCTCATGTTTAATAGAATAATTATCATTACTATTATTTTTATTATTATTATTACTTGAATTATTATTATTATTATTATTATTATTATTATTAATATTATTAGTATTATTTAAGAACAGTGTTACCAGAGAGGCAATACCGCCCTCAAGTCCAGTACCCTTAACTGTAAAGTGTCAATATTGCCTTTTAAGTGTGAGGCTCTCAAGTATTCTTAAGTGTGAATGAAAGTCTGAGGAAAAAACCCATATGTGTGTGCAAAGACACATGTAGAGGGAATTATCATTTGTTTACGTTCTCTCTCTAAATATATCGTTTAGAAGCATACATATATATATATATTTTTTTTTCATATATATATTATATTTTTTTAAATATATATATTTATTTTTCACGTAAAGTGTGATAGCTCTTAAACCAACACGAAATTAATAACCCTACTCTTTGTCTCTCTCTCTCTCTCAACGAAATGAATCTGTTCACCTGCACTTCCGGGCTATTCATGCCCGTGCCACCTCTTGGGGTGGCTTAATTTTCACCAATGTGCTCACCTGTAGGATCGAGGCGCACGCACAGGACCCGGCCAAGCCCCCGATACTCATCTTCCCTGAAGGGATCTGTAACAACAACACCGTTGTCCTGCAATTTAAGAAGGGCGCCTTTGAGGTAATGACTTTCTGTCCCGTTGAAAGTAATCTAAAAGCCTTTTGTGATGCTCTTTCCCCCACACACGTTAATCGCTATTCCTCTCGCCCCACACACACACATATAGCTGGATAGCGACATCTTCCCCGTGGCCATCCGGTTCGACTTGAGGTACGGGGACCCCTTCTGGTACCAAGACACCTTCGGCGCCTACCTCTTCAGTATGATGACCTCCTGGGCCATAGTGTGCGACGTGTGGTACCTGCCCAAGACCAGGCGAGCACAACACGAGTCGGCAGTGGCCTTCGCAAATAGGTCAGTGGAGCTCACGAGATGCTGGGAGGGTAATTGCTTCTTTTGCCATGGTCGGGGGAAGAGGAAGTCTGTTGAGTAACTATTTAAGGGGAAAGGTCAACCTGGAGACGCTTCTCAGTGTGTATATATATATACATTCAAGAGCATACTCTAGTACTGGAGTATGTTCAATACAAAAGCATATACTTGCTGGTTGGTGTATATGTTGACCAGACCACACACTAGAAGGTGAAGGGACGACGACGTTTCGGTCCGTCCTGGAGCATTTTCGACTTGAAGAATTGTCCAGGACGGACCGAAACGTCGTCGTCCCTTCTCTTTCTAGTGTGTGGTCTGGTCAACATATTTCAGCTACGTTATTGTGACTCCTCGTCTGTATAAATATTATTATTTATTATACTCTCTAAATGATAATAAATAAGATAAAGACGGACCGAGAAACCTAAATTTACATTATCCAGAAATGCGAAGAGTTAGAATGTTTTCCTCAAAACTTAACTAATAGATGAAAGGCCTTAAATTAGTTAATAAGACTAAATGTTAACTTTGTTACCCCCAACATTAACTGAACCTGCAACGTTGAGTAACGAATTTAAATTAAATTTAGACTGAGAGATTAAATAGGTAAACATTAGATCAGAAATAGGTTAGGAATCTGAAGACTTGGTTGCTAACACGAAAAATAGCTAACATAATGAGAAATGTAAACACCAATGTAGCTAACAATGTAACTAATTTCATGCACAGGAGAGATGAGGACACGAGTGGCGGTAGTTAGGTGAGACGATGAGTAGTTGAGTGCATAAGCGGAAGTAATTGAGATCATGGATTCCATTGTCGATGACAGGAAGCCAGATGCGGGAATTTGCTATCATATAATAATTCTCTCTTATAAAGTACTGTGATATTTGTCTCATAAGTATATTTACAAAGTATATACACCTATTAAGAACATATATATATATATATATATATATATATATATATATATATATATATATATATATATATATATATATATATATATATATGCATATATATATATATATATTTATATATATACATATATACTTACCAGATACACGCATTTACGAAGACGAATCCACATGTAACCAAAAATTACATATTTACGATGTATACATATATAAATTGAGATTTATATATGTATACATATATGTATCATACATATATATATGTATGATTTATGTATGTATCCTCTCCCCACAAGCACAAATCTTCACACACACACACACACACACACACACACACACACACACACACACACACACACACACACACACACACACACACACACACACACACACATCACTCCTCTAATGTCCGACATGTTGGTTTTCTCCTCGAAACAGGGTGAAGGCGCAGATAGCCCACCGAGGGGGGTTCGTGGAGCTGGTGTGGGATGGGTTCGTGAAATACTCGAGCAGTCTACAGATGAAGCAGACCCACTGGAGAAAGAGGCAGCAGGAAGAGTTTGCCAGACACTTGAGTGAGAGCGAGGACCTCGAAGTGAAGGAGAGAGAAAGAGAGAGAGAGAGAGAAGAATGTGAGAGAGTGAGAGGAGAGAGAGAGAGAGACAGATGTGAAAGACACATCAAAGAAGCTTGAGAGGGTTTCGTCATTATATCTACCATCGAATAAATATATTTAAAGTCAAAACTATGCAGAGTTTTTATATATTATTTTATAGTCAAGAGCTAAATATATCATAATGCAGGAAATGAAAGTCGACATTATTATTTCCGTTCATTAACAACTTCCACGTGTGTCAACGGTACACTAATATGCACATGTCTGAACATAGGTCGTTACTGTACAACAATTATCCTTTGAAAAGGCGTTTATGTATAGCCTTAGGACAAAAGTAGCTCATGTATAACCATTCGGTCCAAAAGGGGTTTAGGTATAACCCTACTGACCAAGGGTTTATCTACTGTCATTCGCACAAAAGGGGGTAATCCCTTACCCTCGGGGAGGGGAGGGGGGTTATGTTACTAAAAGGTAATGACAAAAAAAAATACAATGGTATACAATGGTCTATTATAATTATTTCATTATGATTACAAAACTCGTAACTGCCCGAGCTGCGTTCAGATTCCAAACTCTTGATCGGAGGTTCGGAATCTGTTGTCTGGCTGTTGAAATTCACCCTTATTGACAGTTTGGAACACCTTACAGCAATTAAAATGGTTTTGGGGGCTTTTATTTGTAATGCATGGGAAGAAATATCTATATTTTTTCTCTTTGCTGTTTCCAGAAGCTATAATATTTGCACTGTGTGTTATAGTTGGTTATATGTCTTATTCTTGTTAATGCGGCTTTTTGATCATATTACAGACGTCATCAGTCTCATGGCGATTCTTAGCCTGAGGACTGGTTTAACAGACTGTCATCTGTGTGGCCCCCTGCCAGGTTCTGCGCGGGCAGCTGTGGCAATTCTGCCGGTGGCTGGTCGGCTCCTACAGGAAGTTCCTCGCATGGAAAGTCCAACATTTTCCTCACCAGTTTCACGTTGAATCTCAAGACATACTCGAGCATCGACAAAATATTCTCCACCTCGTTAATGTATTGCTTCTGCAACTGCGTTGTGCGATTGAGGTGAGCGAGTGTGAGTTTGTGGCCCGATCTCTCGCTAAGAACTTCAGTCTGTTCCAGTCTTTGTGACAGAGTTAGGACGTCGGTTCTGGAATCGTAAAAGGCTTTCAGTTTCTTTCGCTTGATTTTTGAGGCTTCAGTGGTCTGGGTTCTATTGGCTAGATTAAAATGTTCCATTTTGTATTTTGTGTTTAATTCCTCTAACACTTTGTCTCTCTGTTCCTTCAGGCTATTTAATTCATGGTGCATTATATACTGTTCAAGTTCAGCCTTCGTTTCTGATTTATGGATAATGTTTACGAGTTCTTCGTTGAGAGACTTGACAACGTGTTTAAACAAGTCGTCCATGGCCACCAGGTCAGGGTGACATTCGCCAATGGAACCGCGCGAAGTACGCCAAGTGGCCAGCGATATCTGGCCCACCTTGTTGAGGGCCTTCAGGAACTTCATGTTGGCCTCGTTGAGCTTGGCTGTGTACTCCACTTGCTCTACTTCCTCTTCATTTCTGGTGTTGTATAGCGCCTCTTTCGACGTCTTTAAAGCTCGTATTTGATGCAGGAGTCGCGTTAATTCTTCCCAGTTTTTATCCTTGCGCTTCTCTTCGCTGTGATATTTAGTTTCGTGATCATGGAGTTCACTGTTAATCAGATCTTCTTCTATCTGGGATCGATTATGTCTTCTGTCATCAATTTCCTTTAGTTTTGCCCGGCACTCTTTCTCAACAACTTTTAATTCATCTTCTAACAGCGATTTCTGCTTCTGCATCGAGGTGCAAACTTCTTGGGTGAGGCGTTCCAGATTGTGTAGGTACGACTCTGCTTGCTTTCCAGACACTTGCTTTAGAAACGACTTTTGTTCATCTTCTTGGTCATAGCTAAGTAAAGGGTCACTTGTAAATTTAACATCTTCTTTGTCAAGTGGCTCAGGAGAGCTCTGTCTTAAGTTGGAGCGACTCCAAAGTTCTGATTTCCTCCTCAGGTGAAGGAGTAAGGTAGCGACTGTAAATGAGAGGATTGTAAGGAGCATTAAGACTAGACAAGCAACATATTCCCTAAAGTAAGTGACAATGAGAGAGCATTCCTTGGCCGTCGTTGGTGCGTATGTGGCAGTCAGCAGAGTCGGTTGTTCCCTGACCGTAGTTACCTTCAAACTACCAGTGTAGTTGTCCAAAGTCAGTGTGCTTCCAGCCGCCATGACTATACTGTCCTCGGAAGCCATTCTGGTGAAGGAATCTCTCATAACTACGTCACCTCCCTCCACGACTAAACATCTGACCAGGAGATGACCAACGTGTGTGTTTTCAAACAGAAGCCGCGAGCCACGGCTCAGCTGCATTTTTTTAAACGTGTTTATCCTAGTAGAGTGAAAAATGGCATGGATGCTGTCCAGGAGAGGAGCCCGCACTTCCAGGACGTCGATAAGGGAACCGATGACGGTAAGGTGCGTTACGTCCACCGACGCGAACAGCCGCGTTATCTTGCTAGCCTCCAGGTAGATCTGGTCGGCCCGGCTCGGGAGCTTGTTCAGGCTCGAACGTTTGGAGGAGAATTCTAAGGTGGAGTGACAGCCTTGACCACCAGACACCACCGTCACGTTGGTCACATTCGTCACGGACAGGTTCACGCACAGCGACTCGCTGATAAGCAGAGTGTCACTATTGTACACGAACACCTTGTGCACTCTCTCGTCCACTGGGCCTCCTATGTGCACCGCCTGTGGGAAGGGCAGTGAGTAATAAGGTTACAAGGATAGAAGATACAACAATACCCCCTTACTGTATTCTGACCCCCCTTAAAAAATCACCCCCCTTCCCCCCACAAAGGATAGCCTTCCATGCACGTGAGATAGGATTAGTGAGCTTGAAAGAATGCAGAGAAAGAAATGTTCTTATATACGAAAACTGATGTGTTTTAAAGATGAATAAATTCACAAAACAGATACAAGTGGAAAGCCTCGATCCACTCACAGAGACGAAACTCCCACGAATGATAAATTACTTTTCCTCATAACCATCATTTAGCAAGAGAGAGAGAGAGAGAGAGAGAGAGAGAGAGAGAGAGAGAGAGAGAGAGAGAGAGAGAGAGAGAGAGAGAGAGAGAGAGATAAGATTGACTGACTGACGTAACTTTATTCATAACTGATCTATACAAATCACAACAGTTGTAGATGAGCTGAGAATGCAACGATTACAGGCGGCACTGAGGCGTCAAGAAAAAGATGGAGACTAAAGGAGACAGGTGAAGCCAGGCAGTGATCGAAGGACTCCCAAACTACGTAACAAGCACCGCAACACTGGAACGACTCAAGATAATAGTGTTTGTTGTTGAAAAAAAAATATTGCACTCTGATAGTACCTGATGGGAGTTCCTATAGTCACAGAGGAGTGTCACCCCCTTGTGTATGCACTCAGGAGCCTCCAGTCCTACTCTGAGTGTCTGGGTTGTGGAGCCCTCAGCTGGTCCTGCTGCAGCTGCTGCTGCTGCTGTTGCTGTCCACACCACGGTCACCCACACAACTGCTTGCCTCGTGGAAACCCGAGCTATTGCTGCTGCAAGCACTCCTGACACCCACACAGCTGCTTGTCCTACAGGCAGCGCCTCCATCTCAGCTACTGTTGGGCGTTGAAGACAAGTTCACAGCGACGCGAAGACAAACTTACAGCAACGCAAGCATTCTCCATGTCACCAATCATTCTTTGTTTTTTTTGTCAATGACCGGTGATAATTGATGGTGTGGTCCAGCATAGGTCAGAAACTGGTGAAGTTTGATGCAAAATATGTATATTGTTTACTGTTCGATAATTTTACATTTATAAGTGTTATAAGTAAAGCATAAAACTATTTTTATGGGACATATAGACCTAAGGATATAAATGTATTGCTTTAAATACCATAACAGTGTGTAAAAATCACTATACATAATATGTAATTTTTACACATGATTATAGAAATATGCCAGCATCACCCCACAAGTATCAGGGGGCAACCCTGGATCAAACTAACTATTGTTATGATACTCAAGTCTTTCTTAACAGCACTCTTTGAGAGCCATATACTCACTCGTTATAATTACATAGGACTGATAGAGAATATTTGATATAATGTTTGATATTTGGGCTAGGGGTAAGTTTAGGTTAGGTTAGGTTAGGTTAGGTTAGGTTAGGCTAGGTTAGGTTAGGTTAGGTTAGGCTAGGCTAGGTTAGGTTAGGTTAGGCTAGGTTAGGTTAGGCTAGGTTAGGCTGAGTTAGGTTAGGTTAGGTTAGGTTAGGTTAGGCTGAGTTAGGTTAGGCTATTTCAGTGTTCGTGCTCAGCGTTGACTTTATAAATATCCAGTTTGAAATCTTAAGAAGAAAGATATTCTAGTCATTAGATAGTTTTGACGCTCACCCGCGGCCCGGTCCTCGACCAGGCCTCCACCCCCAGGAAGCAGCCCGTGACAGCTGACTAACACCCAGGTACCTATGTTACCTAGCAGTAAAATAGGTACCTGGGTGTTAGTCAGCTGTCACGGGCTGCTTCCTGGGGGTGGAGGCCTGGTCGAGGACCGGGCCGCGGGGACACTAAAGCCCCGAAATCACCTCAAGACAACCTCAAGATAACCTATTTAGAAAACGGGATGCACAGCTATACGTACCAGTGTGAAGATGAGAGGTGCTGAGCACCTGAGCACACTTGAGCACCGGGACTACCACCACACACCACCACATCTACACACTGAGCCTCCCATGCACACGCCATCCCCCCCCCACCCATGCACACGCCCCTTCACGATAAGGATAAAACAATGACGCAAAGTTAATATGATATCTGTATTTAGTTTTGTGTATATTTTAACCGTTTAGTTCCCGATGTTCTGATATACAACTGGTTATGTATTCATCTGGCGAATTTTTTCCCCCTAGTATCTTGTATGTCGTTACTACGTCTCTCCTGCTCCTTCTAAGCTGGCGTGCGGTGAAACCCGGTTCCCTCAGTCTTTCAGCATAACGCAGTACTTTAACGTACTTGGGGGGGTTGAGCTTCGGCTCTTTGGTCCCGCCTCTCAACGGTCAATCAACTGGTGTACAGATTCCTGAGCCTACTGGGCTCTATCATATCTACATTTGAAACTGTGTATGGAGTCAGCCTCCACCACATCACTGCCTAATGCATACCATTTACTAAATACTCTAACACTGAAAAAAGTTCTTTCTAATGTTTCTGTTACTCATTCGGGTATTAAGTTTCTACCTGTGTTCCCTTGTTCGTGTTCCACCCGTGTTAAATAGTTTGTTTTTTCCACCCTGCCAACTCTTATGCGAATTTTATAGGTGGTGATCATGTCTTCCCTAACTCTTTTGTCTTCCAATATTGTGAGGTTTAGTTCCAGTAGTCTTTCCTCGTAGCTCATGCCTCTCAGCTCAGGGACTATAGCCTGGTGGCATACCTCTGTACTTTTTCTACCTTCGTTTTGTAGTTGAATACTCCAATACTCCCGTATTGGAGCCGCATACTCCAATATTGGAGTATGCGGCTCCACGCTGGAGCTGCATACTCTAGTATTGATGTGTGTGTGTGTGTGTGTGTGTGTGTGTGTGTGTGTGTGTGTGTGTGTGTGTGTGTGTGTGTGTGTGTGTGTGTGTGTGTGTGTGTGTGTGTGTACTCACCTAATTGTGCTTGCGCGGGTTGAGCTCTGGCTCTTTGGTCTCGCCTCTCAACCGTCAATCAACAGGTGTACAGGTTCCTGAGCCTACTGGGCTCTATCATATCTACACTTGAAACTGTGTATGGAGTCAGCCTCCACCACATCACTTCCTAATGCATTCCATTTGTCAACCACTCTGACACTAAAAAAGTTCTGCATGAAGCGAGACCGTCGCTCTACCGTCCAGCCCAAGTGGTTGAGTATGATACAGGAACATCACGGAGAGACCCAGCACAGGAAACATACGAGTATCGTACTGGTCTTTCAGGCCCTCTCAAGAACAAATATACCTCTGTTCTCCACTCACACACTCGAGAATTCCGGGTTCGAATCCCGGGGGTGGGACAGAAATGGTTGGGTGAGTTTCCTAATCACCTAATGACTCTATTCACCTAGTAGTAAATAGCTGGTACCCAGAAGTTGGTCAGCTTAGTTGCAATCTGAGAAGGGTCAGTAATTCAATCTTAGGAAAGGGGCAAGAAAGACCTCGATATTAGTCTAACATGTATAAATACACTGGCTTCCTGTCCCCCTGACACAATCAATTATTAATTATTATAAATTGCAATAATTATTATATTGTGAATTAATTATTATAAATTGAAAGAAAACTGGAGAAAACCTCTACTATAGAAAACGAATATTCATTGCATGTAAAACTATATTAAATTAAATGCAGAGCAACCACATTTTTGTTAAAAAGTGGAAAGGTGATTCATTTGCGTTTAATAGATTAGCGATTATCAATCTCAGTGCTTATTAAACTAACCTATATTGCTAAAGTAAAGATGTGTAGTGCAAATCGGTTGATGTTACGGTATCGTTAGGGAAAACAAATATATAGTAGATTTAGAACTCTTTGTAGCGAGTAAACCTTATACAATCTCTTATAGTAAACCGCTCCAATCTCATATTAACTTGACAAAAGAACAACAAATAGTCAACAGTGCAATTTCCATAGTGATTCAGTTAACTTCGGTACAAACGCTCGGGAGTTACCACACCTCTTTAACCTCAAGAATGTAGCACTCGGCGCATGCAGTTCTAATCGACCCTTAGCTAAATGAATTGTGGGGTTCAGTTCCTGAGCCCATTATGTGCCTCTGTAACCCTTTCCACTACCGCCCACAAGATGGGTATGGGGTGCATAATAAATGAATTAAACTAAACTTCGACACAGAGCAGACAGCAGACTACAACTGCATCCAGCTACAACGCTCTCGTTCCCCATCGAGTTTAGACACTCACGATTCCCCATCGAGCCGCCACGCTCTCCCACATAGAGCTCCGCGACTCCGGCCTCACTCAGCTCTCTGCTCTGCTCCAAGCTCCGTCTGAACGTCTAAGACAATGCCACCAACCGACTACTGTAATCAAGACTACTAAATAAATATGAAACTCACTAAACAATGTGTATCTAATCTACCCAACAACGTAACATAATCTTACGTTACATCTTCATCAATTCTCACCCCCACCCCAATGCTTATAAAATATTAAATTAATAATAATAATGATAATAATAATAATAACAATATTAATAATAATTTATGCAGGAATATGCATAAAAATGAGTTACAAACATAATGTAGGATTTCTAGATAGAGCTGGTACACACTATGCCTAAAGCCACTAGCACTAAGCACTAGATAAAGCTAGTGCAAGGGCTATCGTGGTTCGTTAGAGTGTATATAGAGATTGCAATAGTTTCTGCATCGTGATAAGAGAGAGAGAGATTAGAGCGATTACTCTCGTAGCAATGATTATATTTCAAAAGGTCATTTTTTGAGCGCTTTTGGGTGAAATATGTCATTCGCTTACACATGTACTATCGAGTAAGCGTCGTTGAATGTGCCATTAGTCAAAGTTTTCATGAATTCATGTGTGTTCATTAATTATACATGATTGGTTTTGAATAATTCTTGTATTATATATGTCATCATATCTACCTATATGGTGATAATTAACCTAATTAGACGTATTGAGAAGAATCTTAAATTACTGCTTATTATTCACTAGAGATTATATTACATTATTTTATACATTTAGGATTACTGATTAGGGGGTAATGCATATTATTCATTTATCTCGTGTGGTACAATAGCTGCAGCGCGATAAGTTCGTTGCTAGATATCATTATAATTAATTATAAGCTAACCAGATATATTGCAGAATCTTTAGAAGATATCCGATGAGGTCTGATTAAGGTGAGTAAGCTATCGCTCACAGGATGAGTATGGGGTGCACAATACACTACCACTCACAGGATGAGTATGGGGTGCACGATACACTACCGCTCACAGGATGAGTATGGGGTGCACAATAAACCAGCAACCACTGGCGACCAAAAAAAAGTGGACCTCTCTGATTGGCTGTTGCTCACTGCTAGTGGTAGTTGAGTGGGCACGTACGTCAGACACGGCCACGTCCACCCCGTGTCCAAGAGTTATTTAATAGTTAATTATAAATCCACATGAGCCAAGTCAACACGCAGCTTATTCTGGACAGTAATGTTAAGCCGGTTTAATACTAAGTGGTAACAGGGGACACACACACACACACACACACACACACACACACACACACACACACACACACACACACACACACACACACACACACACACACACACACACTCACACACAAGTCATATGGAAATACAAGGAGGCTGAAGAGAGATTTATTCCAACAGTAAAGGAAAAACGCAAGAGGGACTATAATAACCCATGGTTTAATAGACAGTGTCAGGAAGCAAAGGTGAGAAGCAGGAGGGAGTGGAGGAAGTACAGAAGACAAAGGACAGAGGACAACAGGATTAGATGTAACAGAGCTAGGAACGATTACATTAACATAAGACGAGTGTCGGAAAGAAATTATGAGAATGATATTGCAGTCAAAGCGAAAACTTCATTCAGAAACCTTAGTGAGGAGGCTTTTAGGGCGCTTTACACTGCCTACGTGAGGCCAGTCTTAGAGTATGCCGCGCCATCATGGAGCCCCCATCTGAAGAAACACATAAGGAAACTGGAGAAGGTTCAGAGGTTTGCGACGAGGCTTATCCCAGAGTTACGAGGGATGGGATATGAAGAGCGTCTGCAGGAACTGAACCTTATGACACTAGAGAAAAGAAGGGAGAGAGGAGATATGATAGAGATATAAAATACTCAGGGGAATTGACAAAGTGGAAATAGATGAAATGTTCACACGTAATAATAACAGAACGAGGGGACATGGGTGGAAACTCAGATGCGCCACAGAGATGTTAGGCAGTTTTCTTTTACCGTGAGATTAGTGGAAAAATGGAATGCACTTGGGGAACAGGTTGTGGAAGCAAACTCTATTCATACTTTTAAAATTAGGTATGATAGGGAAATGGGACAAGAGTCATTGCTGTAAACAACCGATGGCTGGAAAGGCGGGATCCAAGAGTCAATACTCGATCCTGCAAGCACAAATAGGTGAGTACATATAGGTGAGTTCACACACTAATCCTCTAACAACAACTACAAGACAAATGAAAACAATGAAACTAATGAAAACAAAGCAACTCCCAAACAAAGATGCGTATATACACACACACTGAAGTTAATTCCCGTCTATGTTATTATTATCATTTCCCGCTGACAAAGGCTATAATCGCTATAATAAAGCTCTATTATCAGAGCCAGAAATAATACTCGCCGCCTTCAATAATTAGGGAAAGGTAGTATCAAAAGCCTCAGTATTATTAAGTATTAATGAGAACGGATTCACTCAATGATAAACGCCTTTTTAAAGCTGCTGATTTTATCTTGCTCTCTCTCTCTCTCTCTCTCTCTCTCTCTCTCTCTCTCTCTCTCTCTCTCTCTCTCTCTCTCTCTCTCTCTCTCTCTCTCTCTCTCATCATCATCATCATCATGCCGTCTGAGTCACACTTTCACGCTCATAAACACACTTGAGATCGCCTTTGTACACACTTATAGCCTCCTACACACTTGGGATCGTCTTCAACCACACTTAGGCTTGTTACTCATCCACATACTTAAGTAGGCACATGCTCATTTCACACTTAAAATCGTCTTAATTCTCCCTCAAGCCCTTGTTCATACATACACGTATCCTGGTATACACATTCGTATTCATACTCATGTGTATTTACTCATACTGGTATACATACTATTACTTGTTCATGTATTCAGCCTCACACTTATCAGTTTTATAATAAGTATCGCTCATTTTATTCATTTATCATTCATTAATAAGTATCATTCCGCAACTTTGTCATACATTTGCTATGTATGATGAGTATTGTTGCAGTATTCATAATTATTGATAATTATGCTCAATTATATAAAGTTCTAATTGCCCTACAGATGAAAATACTCATGCCCAGAGAGATAGAGAGACAGGAAGAGAGAGCAGAAGAGTGAGGAAAGGAGGGAGAGACTGAAGGTGGAGGGAGGGAGGAAAAGAGAGAGGGAGTGTGAGTGGGAGGGAGGGAAGGAGTGAGAGGTGAGGCAGGAAGAGAACGGAGGGAGGTGTAGATAAGAGTGTACTTAGTGAAGTGCGATGGGAGAAGAGATAAGGAACCGGAAGTAACAGGAAGCTGCGATGCTGAAGTGGTGGAAGAGGAGGAGGAGGAGAGTGATGGACATGGAAGGGGTGTGTGTGTGTGGGAAGGAGGGAGAGAGGCAGAGGCAGCCCACGTGATGCCTCAGTGTGTGGTGGCTGGTGGTCGCGGGCGGACGTGTCGTCTCCGCCGCCTCTGACTCGCCAGCCTGGCCTGTGCGCGCTTTCTTGTCGTTCCTGCGTCCTCACACCACGTTGTGTGAGTGTCGTTCCTGCGTCCTCACACCACGTTGTGTGAGTGTCGTTCCTGCGTCCTCACACCACGCTGTGTGAGTCTCATTCCTGCGTCCTCACACCACGCTGTGTGAGTGTGTCGTTCCTGCGTCCTCACACCACGCTGTGTGAATCGTTCCTGCGTACCTGACACGAGACGTTGTGAGCGCGAGAAGGCACTATATGCCAGGGTATTTTCTTTTGTCAATTATAAATACGTAATTATCTACGTATCATAGTCTATCACATACTGCGTGGCCTGTGTATACTATACACCGGTAAGTATATATGTGTATTTTACTCATCAATCCATACAGAAGTATTTGTATAGATATTACGATTATTGGCATATCTTAAATTATAATTATTTAAGGTATTATTTAATATTAGTCAAATTATTGTGTGTATCAATATATATAAGGAAAAGTTACCGAAAATATTTTTCAAAGTCAATTTGGTTTGTTTGGATGTTGTGCTTTTGATACGTGACACACACACACACACACACACACACACACACACACACACACACACACACACACACACACACACACACACACACACACACACAAAATGCAAAAGGCAAAAATTATGAGGAGGATTAAGACGGAGGAAGATAGTATGAGGCTACAAGATGACCTAGACAGACTGAATGGATGGTCTAACAAATGGCTACTAAAGTTCAACCCAAGTAAATGTAAGGTAACGAAACTAGGCAGTGGAAACAGGAGGCCAGACACAGGATACAGAATGGGAGATGAAGTCCTTTATGAAACGGGCAGAGAGAAAGATCTAGAAGTTGGTATCACACCAAACCTGTCTCCTGAAGCCCACATCAAGAGAATAACATCTGCAGCGTATGCGAGGCTGGCTAACATCAGAACTGCCTTTAGGAACCTGTGTAAGGAATCATTCAGATCCTTGTATACCACATTTGTAAGACCAATCCTGAAGTATGCGGCCCCAGCATGGAGCCCGTACCTAGTCAAGCATCAGACGAAGCTTGAAAAAGTTCAGAAGTATGCCACTAGGCTAGTCCCAGAACTAAGAGGCATGAGTTACGAGGACACACTGCGTGAAATGCACCTCACGACACTGGAAGATAGAAGAGTTTTTTTTTCTACCACAGACGTGGCCACACATTTACAATGCTAACCAGCATATATACATTTTCTTCTGTCCTCTAAGGACAGGGTTAGAGATGTGTTAAACATATAGTTCAGGGGTTTATTGAATAATCAACCACAAAAGGTGATTCGGTGCTTTTAAAATGCTAAGCTAATCTACATATGTAAATACATAGATACACAGATTTACGTATGCCCTACATAAAGTGTTCGATATGTCTTTTACATAGTGTCATTAATGTGCATTTGCAAAGGTGAAATGTAATTCTGATCAGCTTCCATATATACTCTATACACACACACACACATATTCTGCCTCACACACACACAAACACATGTTTGTGCGTGTATATATATATATATATATATATATATATATATATATATATATATATATATATATATATATATATATATATATATATAAAAGGATTACAGGGGGGGGGGAAGACGACTGTCATAGTCTGGTCGGGGTCAGCCCAAGTGTCCCGATTTAAGAAAGGTCGGCTCCAATTGCGACCCCCATGCAATCTGAAATGGCGTTTTTTCAGATATCTGAAATAACATTTTTCTAATGTTTAGAAGAGAGAGAGAGAGCGAGAGAGAGAGAGAGAGAGAGAGAGAGAGAGAGAGAGAGAGAGAGAGAGAGAGAGAGAGAGAGAGAGAGAGAGAGAGAGAGAGAGAGAGAGAGAGAGAGAGGAACACAAGAAGAGAGTAACATTGAGACATACAGATGGACAGTCAGAGAGAAACCAGACATAGACAGAATAACAAAGACAGATTAAAAATATTTTCTGGTAATTTCATTGGAGTAACCATATTATTTCAAGTACGTTAACAGTCAAACCACATCAGAGGCCTCGTGTTCCGGTGGCAGATTTGCGTTTCAGCCAGTGAAAAGCCTAGTTTTTGGACGAGGATTTTCACAGAGCGAAATTATTAAAGCTCTTTTACCATTTCGCTATGGTTTTCCTTGCATTTCTTTGTCGTGTGGTTTGTGGAATCATGTACACACACACACACACACACACACACACACACACACACACTCTCTCTTTCTTTTCTAAAATATCCCTAATAACACTAAGTGCTCTTGTCTGTATATTTTCATTATTAATGGAATATAATGAATAGAATATTCATTATATTCCATTATTCTATTCAAAGAATAGAATAGCTCACTATTGGTTTTGGAGCTGTGGGAGGATAGTCTGTTTTATGCTGCTATGGGTAAAATATAATTAGAAGATTTCGGTTAATTTTCCTGAGGGCAGTGCATAATGTTTTATATTATTCTACGACAAAATAAATTTGTGGTTCAAATTATTTAGCCAGTCGTAGCCGGCACTGTGCCAGAATCAGTCGTGGGAGTCAATATAAACCCCCACTGTCATGGGGTGGAATCATGGCCCACTTTTCGCTTCTGAAGACCCCGACTCGCCCACGTTGGGCACGGTCCCCACAGGAATCAGGGTGCAAAGTTGGGTGGCTAGCTCGAAACGTCTGGCCCATAACGTCGGACGAACAAGACACATTCAAATACATATTATCATTATGAACACATATGTATAAACGAAAAAAATATTAATTTTGGGTCAATATTTCGTCTATTCTTCATAAAAAAATTACAGTTTCATATTCAAGTAATTATATCTGACGTTTGGAACAAAGGAATAATTGCGCCTCTGATGTGATGTTAAATCTATTTCACACCTGCATGTACAAACCTGAATTTATGATTTAAGTGGACGATGATGTAGATATGTGGCCACTATAGAGAGAGTGAGAGAGAGAGAGAGAGAGAGAGAGAGAGAGAGAGAGAGAGAGAGAGAGAGAGAGAGAGAGAGAGAGAGAGAGAGAGAGAGAGAGAGAGAGAGAGAGAGAGAGGGGGGGGGAGGGTTCAGATTGACGGTCAAAATATAGGTGGGTGTATGGTGTATAGATAATTGCCATACAGAGTGATTTCCATACCGTATGTGGCTGGTGTGAGTCAGTTGGTCAATACACACTAGGATGCCTTTACACACACACACACGTACACACACGCACAAACATACACACACAGGGGTCTGATAGCTGAATGGACAGCGCGTAGGACTCTTAATTCTGTGGCCCGGGTTCGATTCCCGGACCAGGCAGAAACAAATAGGCAAAGTTGTTTTCACCCTGAATGCCCCTGTTACCTAGCAGTAAATAGGTACCTGGGAGTTAGTCAGCTGTTACGGGCTGCTTCCTGGTGTGTGTGTGTGTGTGGCGTGGGAAAAAAAAGTAGTTAGTAAACAGTTGATTTACAGTTGAGAGGCGGGCCGAAAGAGCAAAGCTCTTTCCGCAAGCACAACTAGGTGAGTACACACACAAAACTGTCTTTGATGTGGATTTTAATGACAATTCTCCATGTTAGCAGTGTTGGCAACTCACTCTCGCCTGCATGTGTGTGTATGTATGTATATATGTATGTAGAGCTTATATTCCACATGCATGTATAGAGCCACCAGCTCACATACTTATTGAGCTATTCCCTCCGCATGTACGTAAACGCCTATTGACATGCATATAGAGATTTTCTCTTCTATATAGACACACCTTTGCTTTACAAACCTGTCTGCCGAGCTGCATACACCTGTCATCCGACGACACACCTGCCTTAATTAGATTTTCATATATCAACTCAACCTTTACTACTCCTTTAGTCATTTATTTGAGTTTTTTTCCCTCTTTTCCTTTCCTGTTCTGCTTCGTTTCCCCTCTTCACCCTTTTCCACCGTCTTCCCTCTATATACTCTCCTGCCTGGCTCCTTCCTTCATTTAATGATTCACCCCTCTTCCTTCTTCCCCTTCTCCCTTCCTCTCTTCTTCCTTCCTTCCTGCTTTTCCCCCCTCCCTTCCATTTTTACTTCCCTTCCTTCCCTTTTCTCTCACCTCTTGCCCCCTCTCCCTTCTTCCTCATCTCCGTTTTTATACTTCGTTGCCTGTTTATATGTCTCTTTTTCCTCTCCTTCGTTCCAGATTATGTCCCTTTCATTATCCATTTTTTTTTATCTTCCTGTGAAGATATCTTCCTGTGAAGATATCTTCCTTCCTATCTTTGAGATAGGGGCTCAAATCCTCTGTGTGTCTCAAGTAGTCTAATCCATCTCTTGTGACCATAGGATAGTCTAATCCATCTGTTGTGACCATAGGATAGTCTAATCCATCTGTTGTGACTATAGGATAGTCTAATCCATCTGTTGTGACTATAGGATAGTCTAATCCATCTGTTGTGACTATAGGATAGTCTAATCCATCTCTTGTGACTATAGGATAGTCTAATCCATCTGTTGTGACCATAGGATAGTCTAATCCATCTCTCGTGATTCGCGGATAGTCTGTACCATCTGTTATAGCTCACAAATAGGCTACAGGCTTGACAACTGTTAGAATTTGCGGATAATCTGTAGGTTACTATTATGCCTACCTGATAGTCGAGTAGGAGGGGGGTGGAGGGGTGGCTGAGTCCGCAGTGGGTGGTACAAAGACTATCGGATTGCCCCATGATAGTAATAGTGGAGCAGATTCCTGTAGCTCAGTAGTCTACGTCCGTGACTCGCAATTGCGGTTCCCGGACTCAATCCTCGGTAGGGATGGATAGGGTTTTTCCCCTTTGATGCGTCTGTTCACCTGGCAGTAAATAGGTACCCGGGAAAGAGGGAGGGTTTTAGTTAACTGTTGTGGTTTGCATGGTAGTAAAGGTCAATAATTGATGTAAAAAGGGGGGGGGGGAGGCTTCGGTAAGTACAGGTATATTGTTCCTGTTCAACGGGAGTTATTGGCTTCCGTGCAGCGACTTTGTTCAGCGGCTGAACATCATTGAGTTCTCAGACATGTGAGAACCTTTTCCATCATCTTGTTCTCTCTTGAGAACATCTTTTGTCTGTCCTCTTCCATCGAGTATCGAGCTCGAGCTTGTATTTTTGAAACTCGGGTCTTTAATGCTCTCTCACTGAATTCGTTTTCCAGCCCCATCTTTCCTATATTATTGTGATTCTAGGAACTATTTTGGTAAAAAGTAACAATATGTAGTAATGGACCACCAGAAAATACCAATATGTAGTGATGGACCACTAGAAAGTACCAATAAGTAGTGATGGACCACCAGAAAGTACCAATAAGTAGTGATGGACCACCAGAAAATACCAATATGTAGTGATGGACCAACAGAAAGTACCAATATGTAGTGATGGACCACCAGAAAGTACCAATAAGTAGTGATGGACCACCAGAAAGTACCAATAAGTAGTGATGGACCACCAGAAAGTACCAATAAGTAGTGATGGACCACCAGAAAGTACTAATAAGTAGTGATGGACCAACAGAAAGTACTAATAAGTAGTGATGGACCAACAGAAAGTACTAATAAGTAGTGATGGACCAACAGAAAGTACCAATATGTAGTGATGGACCACCATTGGTCCATCAGTAAAAGTCCATCACTACAATTTCCAATTAATTGAGAGAGAGAGAGAAAGAGAGGGAGAGAGAGAGAGAAAGAGAGGGAGAGAGAGAGAGAGAGAGGGAGAGAGAGAGAGAGAGAGAGAGAGAGAGAGAGAGGGAGAGTTTGTTGCAGGGAAGGAAATGTAGGCAAAAGAAATAGAAAGAGCGAAAGAAGAGTAGTAAAATACAATGGAATGTCAAGGGGAGATACGAAATGGGAGAACATAAAGAGATAAAAAAGGAAGAGAGAGAGAGAGAGAGAGAGAGAGAGAGAGAGAGAGAGAGAGAGAGAGAGAGAGAGAGAGAGAGAGAGAGAGAGAGAGAGAGAGACATTTACTCGAGAAGTAAATCAGGAGAGACACACGTGTCAGAGACAGTTATACAGTTATAATAGAGAGATAATGTAATTGTTTGGCAGTGGCAGCGATCGCGAGGCTCAAGAGCTGTAAATCTGAGGACTGACTGTCTGTACCGTCCCAAACAGTTTACGATAGGCAGTATAGAGTCTCCAGTTCACTGTTTCTTAACTGTACGTAACCCCTCCAACTTACTCCCCCGGCCTCTCCCATATTGGCTGTTTTTCCGTGTTTCTTTTCGGTCATTTCTTGTTTTACCTCCTCGTCTTTCCGTATATTCCCCCGTATTCTCTACCTTTATTTCTTTTTTTTGCTCTTCCCGCCTCCCGTTTTCCCTCTTTCTGCACAATATCGTTTCAGTGTGCGGACGAGAGGCGTGAGTTTAGAGGTGTGTGTGTGTGTGTGTGTGTGTGTGTGTGTGTGTGTGTGTGTGTGTGTGTGTGTGTGTGTGTGTGTGTGTGTGTGTGTGTGCAAGAATTGTGTCATTACGTGTTCGAACGAAAGTGTGATTACGTGTTCGAACGAAAAAGAGCGTCGGGGTCAAATGATGTAATAATCCAAACCATTAACCAAATTGCAATGCAAATGATAAGATTGTAAAACAATGACATTCTTAATACCCCCCCCCCCCCCAAACATAAAAAATAAAAAATAAAATAAAACCTGACTGAAAAACTAATTCGAAAATAAATTGTAATATTTTCATAAAAATAAATGTAAGCATTGTGTTTGTAAACATCACATTGTGGCGTGTGAACAATGCTCCACCGAACGAACGATATTACATTGGTTTATGAATAAATCTGTTGAATTTGGACCACCGGAATAGACTTGGCACTTACGTTTACAAAACCTAACCTAACCTAGCCTAAATTTACCTAGTCTAACCTAGCCTAACCTAATTTAGCCTAAACTTACCTAGTCTAACCTAACCTAACCTAGCCTAAACTTACCTAGTCTAACTTAACCTAGCCTAACCTAACCAAGCCTAACCTTACCTAGTCTAACTTAGCCTAACCTAACCTAGCCTAACCTTACCTAGTCTAACTTAGCCTAGCCTAACCTGACCTAGTCTAACCTAACTAGCCTAACCTAACCATTTTAGGGCGTAATGAATGCTACCTGAGGCCTAGTATAGTACATATATGTGCTATACTAGGCCTATGAATATTCAAGTTTGGATTTTAGCTGTATTTATTTCCGTACCGCATAAAGTGAATAGCACCAAATTCAACTAATTGTCCATTACGTATATGTACGATGGTCCACCTCGTTACTGTAAGTACTGTGTAAACTACTTTGTAAACAGTAGCAAAGTTTACAGTAAACAGGTACTTTGTAAAAGTACTGTGTAAACAGTAGCGGAGGCTGCTATTTTCACCCGACGTTAAATCACGTAAATGAATTGTATATATATGAATTGTAAATGAATTGGTGATGACAATAATTAGCAATAATTTTTACATTTTAATAAAAGATGTAACAGGTATTTGCAAATATTTCCATCAGCTATAATATTATGTAATGTGTTTTTGCCTATTGATGAATCCGATCAAACACTTTGACACTATTACCTCATGGATCACGAAACCGTATGGCAACTTACCCATTACAATTCTCAGAGAAAATATCTAGATTCCATTCTCCTGGGCTGTAGGAGACTCGAACCGCTGATCCCCATGCGTGTGTGGCAGAAGCTCTATCAGCAAAGCATTTTTTATTTAATATCTAGATATATGGTGACAAGTAAATGTGAAGTTATCCCCTTAAGAATGCAACCTAACGCTAAGAAAAGTCAGAACGCTTATGATCGTTCGTAGCAGTATAGGGGTTAACAAAGGACAGCCCCTTGATTATCACAACAGTATGGTGATATGCAAGGAAAACCTCAAGATGCTTCACTTGCTATCTTGCTTGATATATGTATATATATATATATATATATATATATATATATATATATATATATATATATATATATATATATATATATATATATATATATATGATATATGTATACTACGCACTGAGACATGGAAATGCGTACATGGAATCATTAAAATACATATGTGCTAATACGGAATACATGTACAGAAGTACAGGCATACATAAAAACATTATATATATATATATATATATATATATATATATATATATATATATATATATATATATATATATATATATATATATATATATGTCGTACCTAGTAGCCAGAACGCACTTCTCAGCCTACTATGCAAGGCCCGATTTGCCTAATAAGCCAAGTTTTCCTGAATTAATATATTTTCTCTAATTTTTTTCTTATGAAATGATAAAGCAACCTATTTCATTGTGTATGAAGTCAATTTTTTTTTTATTGGAGTTAAAATTAACGTAGATATATGGCCGAACCTAACCAACCCTACCTAACCTAACCTATCTTTATAGGTTAGGTTAGGTTAGGTAGCAGAAAAAGTTAGGTTAGGTTAGGTTAGGTAGTCGAAAAACAATTAATTAATGAAAACTTGGCTTATTAGGCAAATCGGGCCTTGCATAGTAGGCTGAGAAGTGTGTTCTGGCTACTAGGTACGACATATATATATATAATATATATATATATATATATAGTTATATATATTGGTTGGCAGGTGCAGAATCTTCGTCATACACAGGATTACCACTTATTCTCAGTTCTTTAAGTAAGAAACACCAACACCAGAGGTACTGAAACCGAAAGTTTCGACAGCAAAGTGTGTCTGCTACTTAGTGGAATAGCCAGGTGGTACATCAGTAGAAATTAGAATGTGAGATACGAGAGAGAGAGAGAGAGAGAGAGAGAGAGAGAGAGAGAGAGAGAGAGAGAGAGAGAGAGAGAGAGAGAGAGAGAGAGAGAGAGAGAGAGAGAGAGAGAGAGAGAGAGTTTATATTTTAAGTCTGTGTTTCTCATTACTGTGGAGTAAAGACCTCCCAAAATAATTTTCAAATTGTTTTAATATATTTATTATTTTCCACGCTCTAGTGTGTATATGTCCCAAGGTTGCTCAGGTGTTAATATTTCCCAAGGTTGCTCTAGTGTGTATATGTCCCAAGGTTGCTCTAGTGTGTATATGTCCCAAGGTTGCTCTAGTGTGTATACATGTCCCAAGGTTGCTCTAGTGTGTATATGTCCCAAGGTTGCTCTAGTGTGTATATGTCCCAAGGTTGCTCTAGTATGTATACATGTCCCAAAATTGCTCTAATGTCAACACCCATTTTCTCCCCCACCCAGTACTGTCAGCTCTCATATATTATTTTTTTATATTGTCGACATAGATCACACATATATTTTACCTAGTTCTGCCAACGCACATATTTTCCCTCCCCCAGTGTTGCTGGTATTGACATCACTCAGTAGGGGTTTCCCACCTATTTCACCCCACTTGTAAGTTTTTTTTGTCCAGTTGGTCCAAAAACAGTGAAGAGATTGTCGATAGTGATACATAAAGCGGGGGTATATTTGTATCCACAGTGGGGTGGTAGGAGAAGAAAATATCAAAGTGTTCAGTGAGGATCCACAAGGTCTTCTCTGAGTACTTTTTATTTTCTTCTCCGAGGCTATGGGTCCCTACACTTGCAGCAGAGGTAGTACCCCTTCTAGGTATATATATATATATATATATATATATATATATATATATATATATATATATATATATATATATATATATATATATATATATATATATATATATATATATTATATATATAAGCATTTCATCTCCCGACCATTGCTGGCTGTCAAAAATGGTGAGACCTTTATTTAAAATATATCTAGAGAGAGCGAAAGCAATTACTTCCTCGATTAAGCACGATTCAAAACTCTCTCTCTCTCTCTCTAGCTCATACATTTGCTGCCTTCCGTTAGCGAGATGTGTCTTTCCGGGTAACGAACCCCTTTCGCTTTTTTCTCTGTATGTCGAGTCGTCGCCGCTATCGCGACCGTTCCAATTATCAGCTCTTTGGTTGAGGCTATTTCCAGAGCTGATAATTTTCGAGGATATTTCTTGTTTTGAGATAAATAATGGAAATTTCTTTACTGTTTGTCTCTTGATGTGTGTGTGTGTGTACTCACCTATTTGTACTCACCTATTTGTGCTTGCGGGGGTTGAGCTTTGTCTCTTTGATCCCGCCTCTGAACTGTCAATCAACTGGTGTACAGATTCCTGAGCCTACTGGGCTCTATCACATCTACATATGAAACTGTGTATGGAGTCAGCCTCCACCACAACTGCCTAATGCATTCCATCCGTTAACTACTCTGACACTGAAAAAGTTCTTTCTAACGTAATATATATATATATATATATATATATATATATATATATATATATATATATATATATATATATATATATATATATATATATATATATATAATCTTTGGACAACACTCACCAGTGGGACTCGAACCCAGAAAGCACAACTACCTTCCAGTAGCTTTCTGGGTTCGAGTCCCACTGGTGAGTGTTGTCCAAAGATTATTAATCTTCACTTGTGGTTTATGCAAGTATAGGCTTATATATATATATATATATATATATATATATATATATATATATATATATATATATATATATATATATATATATATATATATATATATATATATAATCTGTTGATTGTCTGTACTCTTTATTCCAATGAAAAAGATGAATGGTGAGTGATAAATGGTGTATGGTGAATGGTCAAGGGTATAGAGCACATTCTTCTCCCTCTGTGGTCAAGGTTTGGGTGTATCCTCCAAGCTCAAGTGCTTGTCCCTCCATGCTCAAGTGCTTGTCCCTCCATGCTCAAGTGCTTGTCCCTCCATGCTCATGTGCTTGTCCCTCCATGCTCAAGTGCTTGTCCCTCCATGCTCAAGTGCTTGTCCCTCCATGCTCATGTGCTTGTCCCTCCATGCTCAAGTGCTTGTCCCTCCATGCTTATGTGCTTGTCCCTCCATGCTCAAGTGCTTGTCCCTCCATGCTCAAGTGCTTGTCCCCCCATGCTCAAGTGCTTGTCCCTCCATGCTCAAGTGCTTGTAGAGCCTCCTCTTGCCCCACAATGAAGCTAAGGATTTCCATCCCCAATTTCGGCAAGAAACACTCGCACATAAATCTGTTCTTTGTGTTTTTGAGCCCGTGGATGGACACATTAACTCTGGCACAACATGACACGCGCTGGGAGCGACTATATCCAACTCAGTGCTGCGGTACAGTGGTAACCACATAATGAGATAATTAGCTCATCCATACTGCTCCATCAGTGATCATGCCCAGTGGAGTTCTTGCTAATTAGGATAATTGTGAAATAATTGTATTAACAAAAAATGGACCGCCAACAAACACATAAATAATTTTTGTATTGTTTTTTTTCGTAACTTGTATTGAATGAGACTGAATAATATTTCTATTAGAGAGTCTCTCATTTCAGGTAATTATAGAGAATTCCAGCCATTACGGCTGAGCATTTTTGAATAAACTAAAAAATATTAGCAATAAATAAAAAAATAATAGTTTTTTTAAACAGCTTACTGATGTTGGATTTTAGTTTTTAATTCTTTCGATGATGCCCTATTGTATTGTGCTCTAACCTATTAGTACTTACCTAGTAGCATCTACGAGGGGGAAGCGAGCTCTATAAGTTCTTCATGCCGCGTTAACTGGCCTTGTTGTGGGTAGAGGTGGCTTCCACTACTTCTTCCTTCAGTGCCTTCCACTTGCTGACAACTTACACGGGGTACGAGTCTTGTCTGACATTCCTTCGGTTCATTTACATCTCCACTTTCCAACGGTGTCCTTTTCTCCCACTTTCTCTCAATCTGAAGAAGTTGTGCTTGTCCGCCTGATCTATTCCCCTGAGGATCTTAAGCGTTGTGATCATATTCCCTCTGTTTTTTTCAATCCACTAAAGTTGTGAAATTTAGTTCCATTGGTCTATCCTCTTATATTTAGCTGTTGTTGTTGTTAAAGATTCGCTACCTGGAACAAAGTTCCAAGTAGCACGGACTATGGTGAGCCCGTAGTGCCTTTTATGTTTAGCAACATTATCTTTTTATCTTAGCTCTGGTACCAATTTTCTTGCGAATCTGTTGTGAAATTTGGTTTTATGCTTCACAAGGTGTGGAATCCATGCCGGCGCTCATATTGGAGCTTTGGTCTAATAAATGTTGTGTAAAAGACCTTTACACAACATTTCTCCATTTATGTGGCTACATTATGTTCGTATGTTTCCGGTGTTAGTGTTGAAATTGTATCCGCATCAAAATATTTCAGTCTTTCCTGTTCGTATCGCTCCTGGTCTCCTTTCTCTCTGTTCCATCTTCATTACCTTACACTTGTTAGGGCTTGAATTCCACCAACCGTTTGTTCACCTATTCCTGGAGTTTGTGAAGGTCGTCATACAGCAACTCCCTGAAGTGCTCTGCTTCTGCACGCCTCAGCAACTTTGAGTCACCTGCAGAAACTTTGATATGTACACTATATGTACCTTTACTCCCTCGGGGAAGGTCGTAGACATGAATCAGGAACAACAGCAGCGGTTAGGGCAGGGCAAGCCCTAGGGCAAGCCCCAGGGCAAGCCCCAGGGCAAGCCCCAGGGAAAGCCCGAAGGCAAGCCTTGTGGGAGTCCCCTTGATACATTCCTCCAGCTTGAAGCCTGCTCTCAGAGTGTGATTCCTTGCTCTCTCTCTTCTTCGCGTACTCCCTTACCCAGCTCGATGTTTTCCCAGCATGCTTCTCCATCTTGTTCACCAGCCTCTCACCAGGAAAAGTGTCGCATTCTTTCTGACACGCTA
Source organism: Procambarus clarkii (assembly GCF_040958095.1). Classification (NCBI taxonomy): domain Eukaryota; kingdom Metazoa; phylum Arthropoda; class Malacostraca; order Decapoda; family Cambaridae; genus Procambarus; species Procambarus clarkii. Next base: position 9,138,322 of record NC_091175.1, on the reverse strand, counting down.
CGAAAATGGTGTACCAGGCTAGCTTTTTCTGTGTGTGTGTGTGTGTGTGTGTGTGTGTGTGTGTGTGTGTGTGTGTGTGTGTGTGTGTGTGTGTGTGTGTGTGTACTCACCTATTTATACTCACCTATTTGTGCTTGCGGGGGTTGAGCTTTGGCTCATTGGTCCCGCCTCTCAACTGTCAATCAACTGGTGTACAGATTCCTGAGCCTACTGGGCTCTATCATATCTACATTTAAAACTGTGTATGGAGTCAGCCTCCACCACATCACTGCCTAGTGCATTCCATCCGTTAACTACTCTGACACTGAAAAAGTTCCTTCTAACGTCCTTGTGGCTCACGTGGGTACTCAGTTTCCACCTGTCTCCCCTTGTTCGCGTACCACCAGTGTTGAATAGTTTATCCTTGTCTACCCGGTCGATTCCCCTGTGGAGTTCTTGGGGTCATATCTGGAAGCTTAGGATACCAGATTGGGGAAATTGGCATCCCAGTTGGGAGCGTGAAGTCCTAACTGGGAGCGTGGCGTCCCGAGCTGAGAGTGGTTGGGGGTCCCAGGTGGACAAACCCTTTTCGCTGTGATCATCACTACAGATTAGCCTGAGCCTGACAATAGCTGGGGGGAGGAATTTTATCTATCAGTGAAGGAAAAGATGCGGTGAATTACCTTTTAGTGCTTCGAATTGGATTTTTTTCCCCTGTTGTACCTCTTCTCTCTCTCTCTCTCTCTCTCTCTCTCTCTCTCTCTCTCTCTCTCTCTCTCTCTCTCTCTCTCTCTCTCTCTCTCTTTCTCTCTGTTTTCTAAGGCTAGCACATAAGATTATAATTACCTTTTCTCTACGAACTTCACACATGAACTATTCAACCTAAATTCGCATTTCCTACATCAGTTGTTTTTGATGCCCGTCTCAAGTCGAATAGAGTCTAGATAATTCCAGACTCTGTGGCTCTATAAATGTTTCATAGCATTATATTGAGCTTACACTAAGGCTAAACACCTAATTACACCTTAACATCTAGAAGTTAATCTATAATAAATTGGTTTCCATTGGTGTAGACTTTTATGTAAATGCTAGGCTACTCTTATAGAGCCATAGAGTCTGGAATTATCCGTGTGATAGAGCGTTCTTGTGCTCTATTGCCTTGATTTCTCCTCTATCTAGGCCTATACATGTTGAGACAACCAAATGATCGTCAAATGAGAAATGAGAGAGCTGGCAATGTTTTTGTTCTCTCTCTCTCTCTCTCTCTCTCTCTCTATGCCTCTCTACACTACCGTTGGGGGACAAAAGTTACAAAAATTGGCTCCACTTTTTTGGAATCTATTTTGCATTAATTTATGTTCAATGTTATTTTTTTGTGGGAGATGACGTATGGATGGGTACAGTGTATGGATGAGTACAGTGTATGGATGAGTACAGTGTATGGATGAGTACAGTGCATGGATAAGATTGAGTGTAAGTACAGTGTATAAGATATGTACCCATCCAGTGAGCAGAATATTAGTTCCTTCTCAAATAAGATTTTAAAGTTGTGGATGGAGAGGTGGCTTCCACAATTTCTTCTTTCAGTTCATTCCTCTTGGTGTCTCCCGCCCTTGTTAATGCCTCGGGTCGAAGAATATATTTCTCCGACACAATTGAGCTTCCAGCTACCATGTCCTACAGTTCAATTTGCTCTCAATTTTTATAGACGCGGTCCTTGTCCATCTTGAATACTCCCCTCAGAATGTTATATGTAGTGATCATGTTCCCTCTGTTTCTTCTCCCCCCCCCTCCGGTTGTGATTCTGAGTTTCCTCAATTTGTCTTCGTCTTCATAATTCTGGGAGAATATGCTTATTCTAGCATAGGCCTAAAAAATGTAGATTTTCCTTCATTACCTTATTTGATTAAACTTTTGGAGTTTATCAAGGTCTTTTTGGGCAATTTTCTGTAACTACTAAAAGTCATATACAAACATTGACATGAACCAAATACCTTCTTGAGGTTATCTTGAGATGATTTCGGGGCTTTAGTGTCCCCGCGGCCCGGTCCTCGACCAGGCCTCCACCTCCAGGAAGCAGCCCGTGACAGCTGACTAACACTCAGGTACCTATTTTACTGCTAGGTAACAGGGGGCATAGGGTGAAAGAAACTCTGCCCATTGTTTCTCGCCGGCGCCCGGGATCGAACCCGGGACCACAGGATCACAAGTCCAGTGTGCTGTCCGCTCGGCCGACCGGCTCCCGAAGAGAGGCACTCACGACCTTGAAAAAGACACTCACGACCTTAAAGAAGGCACTCACGTCCTTGAAGAAGGCACTCACGTCCTTGAAGAAGGCACTCACGTCCTTGAAGAAGTCACTCACGACCTTAAAGAAGGCACTCACGCCCTTGAAGAAGGCACTCACGACCTTGAAGAAGGCACTCACGCCCTTAAAGAAGGCACTCACGACCTTAAAGAAGGCACTCACGACCTTAAAGAAGGCACTCACGTCCTTGAAGAAGGCACTCACGTCCTTGAAGAAGGCACTCACGTCCTTGAAGAAGTCACTCACGACCTTAAAGAAGGCACTCACGCCCTTGAAGAAGGCACTCACGACCTTGAAGAAGGCACTCACGACCTTAAAGAAGGCACTCACGACCTTAAAGAAGGCACTCACGCCCTTGAAGAAGGCACTCACGACCTTAAAGAAGGCACTCACGACCTTAAAGAAGGCACTCACGACCTTAAAGAAGGCACTCACGACCTTAAAGAAGGCACTCACGACCTTAAAGAAGGCACTCACGACCTTGAAGAAGGCACTCACGACCTTAAAGAAGGCACTCACGCCCTTGAAGAAGGCACTCACGACCTTAAAGAAGGCACTCACGACCTTAAAGAAGGCACTCACGACCTTAAAGAAGGCACTCACGACCTTGAAGAAGGCACTCACGTCCTTGAAGAAGGCACTCACGACCTTGAAGAAGGCACTCACATAAATTAGGAACATGACCGAGCAACAGGAGGAGGTTGTTGTTTAAGATTCGCTACCCAGGAACAAAAAGCTCCAAGTAGCACGGGCTATGGTGAGCCCGAAGTGGACTTGCAGGAGGAGGAGCGTCGCATTAGTTTCAAGCGCGTCTGTTCGAATTGGGGCGTGTACCCGCCAAACACACACCGAAACTACGACGTTGCTACAACGTTCCAACAAGTTTTAACGCCTCCTAACCAGTTATAGCAACCAATATAGCAAGTTGTAACAACGTTCTAATACGTCATAAACACGTTAAGCCAAGATGTAACAACTATATTACAAGTTGTAACAAGCAGAAAATAGAGACAGTTTCGGTTTGTGTTTCCAGGGTAATGGCTGTATTGTCTCCCGTCTGCATAGTAAACAGTGCCAGGAGGAAGGAGCTCATTAGTGCCATGTGATCATGACTATACAGGCGTCTCGGGGTGGCCCCTTAGAGTAGGGGGGAGGGGGCGCCCTCAAGCACTTAATAGGTGTCCATTTACGAAGCCTGTATATCTTTCTTCAATCATGGCGGTCTAGTTTGCCTCTATTAAACAGCTTATGAGCTTGGAAGTATTATGAGATCGTTTGTTACAATTCACAACCGAAAGACCTCAGTTCTTCCCATTTATATATATATATATATATATATATATATATATATATATATATATATATATATATATATATATATATATATATATATATATATATATATATACTACACATTAGGGGAGTTAACCGGCCGTGCTCGGGTCTAAGTCTGTCTCTTTCTCTCCCTCTCCCTTCCATTCTCTCTCTGCTTCCCTCCCTCCCTTCGTCTCATACTCTCTGCCTCTCTCCCTTAGTTCCATCCTATTGTTTTCTCTCCCTTCAGTTCTCACTCTCCCCTCTTCTTTCAATTCTCTCTCCCAGTGTGCAAATGATGTACGAATAACATTCAATTAACGTTTTTAACGTTAAATCGACGTTGAATCCACGTTATCAAAATTGATTCAACCTCGATAAAAAAACTTTCGGATCTGTTTTAACACTATGAACAATCAAATTGACATTTCATAAATCAAAAGGAGTTGTTGGAATTTGGAATAGGTGCCGGTCCTTCTTAAGGGGGGACATAAATATATATATATATATATATATATATATATATATATATATATATATATATATATATATATATATATATATATATATATATATATATATATATATATATAATTAATTATATTTGCTAGGTCATGACTTTTACACAGCCAACAGTTAAAAATGCAAGTTCTTTTTTCTGCTATACGTGAACATAACCGAGTAATCCAATTTGTATTCTCTCTCCCCCAGAAACTATGACAGCAGAGGCAATCTAGCTGAAAGGAAAGAAATCATCAACTTGGAAAATAAATTGTCAGAAAAGTCACGCTGTCCTAAGTGAATAAACTAATAAAACTTATATGACGAGGGTTTTTTTTTGTTCTTAATATATATATATATATATATATATATATATATATATATATATCAAATGTCAAAAAAATTATGTATTCTGAAATGCTATTTAAAATAAGCCTCGCGTATGGAAAAATGTTTGCAATGAAGACAAACAAAATTGAAGCTAAATAATTCAAAATACAAAAAAATGTATTTATTTATTGTGTATTTGCAGTGAAAAATTAAAAAAAAAATAAAAAATAAAAGAAGTGTGCTTAGAAACCTCTATTAAAAAAAAATATTATTGATTCACTAAACATTTCATGACTATACTGGCGTGTGGTGAGAATATCGTCAAAATTCCATTCAAAAGTGTAAATAACCCAATAATTTAGATAACGTTAAACCTCAAGAATTTGAAACGTGGGGTTCCAGCCGAGATAGAATCACTATGGGCTCGTGGAGACGGCTTCGGCGAATTCTCTGTGCAAGCTTGCAAAGCTTACTCGCTATAGACGGTGAAGTCGCGCTCGGAATCTTTGCGAGAAGTGAACCACTTCGCAAGGTATAGTCGCGCTCGGAGTCTTCGCGAGAAGTAAACCCGCCATTAGGAAGACCGCAGGCGGCGATCTTCGGGACCTGTAGATCTTCACTTCGCAGACAGAGAGTAATTTAAATACTCAAAGAGTCCGAAGGAAAATTCGAGTCACAAGTCTCGAAATGTTGTTTAGAAACTGCCAGTAACTCGATGTTGTCGGAGGCGACGCCTACAAAATACAAATTGCAGTGAAAACAACCTTTGGAGTGTCGTATCGAGTTCGAGATGGGCGTGAGGGCGGAGTAGTGGACAGATGGAGACGGTTTGTGGGCGGGGCGGAGGGATGAGGAGTGGGCGGGCTGTGGTGGGACTGGACGTTATCAGCCACACTCTCCCGCGTAATTTCCGCACGCCCGCCCACCCACCCTGCTGCCAGCCCGCCCCCCGCCCACAGTGTGCCGGCTGCCGCCCTGATCTCTGCGTGGGGGAGGACACCACCGCCGCCCCCCAGTGCCACCAGGCCTTTCCCACCTACCCCGCCCATTTCTATCCCACGGTGCTGAGGGGCGGGTGGGGCGGGGGTGAGGGCGGGCCGGATGACTGTGCAACGTGCAGGTTGCAGGAATCCCTTCCCTGCCCGTGTCGTGACCCCCGATGTCTGGGGGTCACTGCCTCCCCCCTCGCCTGCACTTGGGACAGCAAGAGCCTCTCCCGTGACGGGCGACCCCCTTCCCACGCCTCCTACCAGGACCTGCAGATGACCAGGACGGCGTCGATGTGTGCGGTAGGTGGCTCTTGCAGGCCCCTCCTCCCCAAGCCTCACCTACTTCAGGTGGCTCCTCTGTCTCTCTCTGTCTCCCTCTCTCTCTCTCTCTCTCTCTCTCTCTCTCTCTCTCTCTCTCTCTCTCTCTCTCTCTCTCTCTCTCTCTCTCTCTCTCTCTCTCAAGTTCCTCTTTTATCTCCCCATTTTGATGTTAAACACTGTTCTGTGGAACAGGAGACTCATCTACTGACTCTTCCCTTCTCCTTCATCTCTTTTTCAATTATTCGTTTCTGCCTCGTTGCTCTGTGTCAACACATTATCTCCCTTCCATGATCTCGTTACCATGTTGCAATTTTCAGCTAACAAACTTCCTTGCAAACCCTAATTGCATTTGGCAACTCTCTCATCCGTAATGTTTATATTTCATTGTAGAAAAATAACGATGTGTATTTATGTTTCTTAATGTATTCAACTACATAAAGTATATCCACAAAATTGGCTCCTAATTATATATGTATACTCGCAAAACTCGAAGTTTATTGAAGTGATCTTCTGTGATGCTGCTTCAGTCTGCTTCTCAAGTGAGGCGTCGCTCCATCTTTGAGACTCGAGAGAGCCTTCAGTCTTAGAAGTTACTGTCTGGAAACTTCTTGATGGAGACGATGAGTCACAATAACGTGGCTGAAGTATGTTGACCAGTTCACACACTAGAAGGTGAAGGGACGATGACGTTTCGGTCCGTCCTGGACCATTCTCAAGTCGATGGTCCAGGTCCAGGACCGAAATATCGTTGTCTCTTCACCTTCTAGTGTGTGGTCTGGTTAACACACTTCTTAATGGCTCCGACAGCTGTCTTAAGGCACAAACGGCACACCGATCCACTAAGAACACCGCCAACTATGCCTGACGACCTGGCTATGATTGCCGGCCTCCACTTCCTGTACCTATGGCCTCCTCGAATTCAGTGTAAACTTGCAGTATTCCCCCACACAGCGCAAGGTTTACACTCTTGCCTTATGGGTAAATCTCACCTAACACACACAAACAGGCTCTCCGCAGAGCGAGAGGTTTTACCTATCCCCTGCACCTTATTGTGTGGGTAAGCAGTCGTAAGATAAGAGGCTAATATAAGGTAGCTGGAAATCACGCTTTGCAGCAACCTAATAATAATTCACCTTGCTGGTCAAAGTAGGCCCAAGATCCTCTACACAACCAGGAGTATAATTAAGGTTAAGCCCACGTCTTGGGGTCAACTGGGAGAAGCTTCAGGAGAAAGACTCTTATTGTTCCACGAATGACAGCTTGAATGAATCATTTTCCCAGTTTACAACCAATTCGTCCTTTTGCCATGGTGTTGAAGTTTGTGTTTATTCAAGGTGGATGCGATTCGAGCTTATAAGGTCTTTTTAGTTAGTAGCAGTGGCGTAGTGGTGGCACACTCTCCCACCGCCTCGCGACCGAGTCCATCTGGGTTCGAGCCGTGACCAGCGAGGCGCCAGTCCTAAACTGTTCGCCTCCTGATCATCCAGAAGTAATTGGGTGCCTGGTTGTCCAACTGATTGGCGGGGGCCGTGTTGCCGGGAACACTGTTGGCTTACGGTTAAGGCTTACCATGAGATACCAACCAGGTATCAGCCAGCTGGTTGATACCTGGTTGGTACCATGAGATACCAACCAGATATTAACCAGCTATGGACTGGAAGGTGGCTCTCTCTCTCAGCCGGCAAAGAGGAGTTCCAAGTCGTCTGTCCCTATACCCTCCTGTGCAATCAATAATAAAAAAGAAAACAAAAACAGCTGTTTACGGCTGACTGATAATGCCAGCGTTGCCAAATAAGAAGAGTGAGATAATAAGATGTGTGAGAATGATTATACACGAGGAAGAGGACTGGTAGCATCCAAACAACGTACACACAAATATTATGATAAACATGATAACAGAAAGACGTCATTAACGTGTATACGAAGTTAAAAGTGGACACATGAATAAAACAGAGGACAATAAATATATAGCAAAGGAAAGAGGGTGTGTGGGGGGACAAACACGTATGATAATAAACAAGATTAAGATTGACAATGGCAAATACAGCAAAAGGGAAAAAAAACAGGAAATGAAGCGGAATATGGAAAGAGCAGAGATGTGAAGATGAAGCAGCAGCAGCAGCAGCATCAGTCGTGGCATCCCGACAGCTCCTCTGGAGCCTTGACGAAGCACTCGAGACGCCTCAGGCTGCGGGGGGCGGGGGGCAGCAGGAGGCAAACGTAGTGAAGTGGTAGGAAATAACTTGATGAAAGATAGACGTGTGTGCATTATGCAACAGCACGCGGGGAATACCAAACTTGCAACTCTGCACGGGTCTGCTACATAAAAGCCTCAAGGCCACAGATGAATTCTAATTTGACTTTAAACCCCCCCCCCCCACCTTCACTTCCCCCCCCCCCCCTCCTCCCACTTCTGCGAGGAAGCCTGTAAAATAAATTATTCACAGACGTGACTTCCCCCCCACAAGAGGTTTGGAGTTGTTTACACGAAAGAACCACACACACACACGCGCGTTTTGTGTGTGTGTGTGTTTGCGTGTGTTTGCCTCACAGAAGAGGCTGGTTATCACTCTCCACATAGTGTGTGTTTTGACGGATTTGTCAACAAAAGAGTTCCTTGGTGCTCGCGGACGTCGTCTGACTGCGTCGCTTGATGATAAGATGTTCGTGCCTCTTCACCATCAAGAGGACGCATATTCATCAACATCGCGAGGACACGCATTTCAGAATATCAAGGACGAGATGCGTCGCTGTGGACGCACTGCAGGGTACAAGGTGGCTGTGAACGCCTTGTGTATACACTGGGACGCAGTGAACGTACCACGTACACACAGGGACCCAGTGAACGTACCACGTACACACAGGGACCCAGTGAACGTACCACGTACACACAGAGACCCAGTGAACGTACCACGTACACACAGGAACCCAGTGAACGTACCACGTACACACAGGGACCTAGTGAACGTACCACGTACACACAGGGACCCAGTGAACGTACCACGTACACACAGGAACCCAGTGAACGTACCACGTACACACAGGGACCCAGTGAACGTACCACGTACACACAGGGACGCCTCCTCCCGCCCCTCTCCACACTTCCCTAACTCGAGTAATTAGGCCTTGCCGGGTTTCTCCCTTAAGGACAAGTTGGTGCAGCTTTCCCGAAGGAGTCCACGCGCAGGCGGCCTCTACTGATCGCTCCAACACTCGATCGACTCCCCCCAACCATCCATCCCCCCCTTACTGCCTTGACTGTTGCACTGTATCGATCCCCCACATCCACACCCATATCTCTCGACGTGTCTTCTATACTCGATCGATTCCCCAACCCTATTCCCACCCTGTCTGATACCCGTGTCGAGTCACTGAATGCTGTCTTGAACACACGTAAAGTAATATATATGTTTACTCAGGGGCATACATTGATGGGTGTTATTTTTCCCTCCCTTCGCAGTTGCCGAAGTTGATGAGCGTGGAGGAGCGGTTGTCCACGGCGTTGGGGCATCCTCTGGCTCCGCCACACAAACACACAAACAACACCCACGCAAACACGCACGCAAACACGAACGCAAACACCCAAGCAAACACGCACACTACGCCACAAGCCTACAGCCGGGCTAAGACCCAGGCGCACGTCCATACCGCCAGTCAGACTCACAAACACAATCACAATACCACCACTAACACCGCTGGTGATGACGGTAGCAGCGCCCACGCCCACGCCCACGCTCACGGCCAGGGCCTGGGGGCGAGCAGAGGGTCGAGGTTGAGCAGGAGCGTGGAGAGTCTACCTCGGGACATCAAGGAACACATCCTCAAGTGCCAGTGTTCCTGTGACCACCTCGGCTATGGCAACTTTTCCGTGAGTAACTGTGTGTGTGTGTGTGTGTGTGTGTGTGTGTGTGTGTGTGTGTGTGTGTGTGTGTGTGTGTGTGTGTGTGTGTGTGTGTGTGTGTGTGTGAGTGTGTATGTGTGTATGCGTGTGTTCTCTGTTATACGTCACGGTGTGGGGCATTCTTGCATGTCTACGTCTCGTTATACGTCAGAGTATCAGTCTTCTGGTACATTTCCCTGTGTCGTTTCTGAACATCTATACGTCTCTTGGTATAATCGGGTCGTCAAACGTCACGTTATGAGTATTTCAGCGTCTCGTTATGTGCTGATTGACGGACCTGCGTCACGTCTGTCCCTTTCGTTCTGTCTCAGTGACGGGTGTGGGGGGGGGGGGTTAAAAGTCCCGTCCGTATTCTATTGTGTGACAGTCTTCCTGTCGTGCGATAATGCACTGCATAGCGTGCCGTCAAGCTTAAGCTTTTATACTGACAGGAGGAAATGCTTATACCTCCCTCCTGTCAAGACAGCTACACAAGCGCTGTCTAAAAACTTCAGCTTTTCCAATGCCACGAAGAAAACGATTCCGCGAAGCTCAAGGAATTCTCAGGGTCGATAGAGCTCCTTGATATTGCAAAAAAAGGCTGATACCATTGCAAATGGCCTTTGTCCAAGACGGTCCACAGACAGATGTCGTCTTCATTCTGTATTAATCCCTCAGGAGGGTGGACAGGAGGATAATTAGCAACTTGGCGAGAGTTGTGTTAACTGTCTCGAGTCGGTGATTTGGGCGACTTCAAGCAGGCAACCCGTCTTGAAGACAGTTGTATGTGTGTGTGTTTTTTTTTAATGCGGGGAAGATTGTCGGTTGGCTTATTGAATGTTGCCTGAGCAGCGAGCGGTGTGAGGATCTCAGGTTCCTCACACCTCATGTCGCTCATATCTCATGTCCCTCACACCTCATGTCCCTCATATCTCATGTCCCTCACACCTCATGTCCCTCATATCTCATGTCCCTCACACCTCATATCCCTCACACCTCACGTCTCTCACGCTCTATACCCATCACAGCTCATTCCATTTACTCACCAAATCTCATGCCTTATCTCCTCACATCTTAATAAGCCATTCTCATCAGCATCTTACTTCCGCCGCCAGCATCGTCTTGAGAGTTACGACCGAAGCGCTTCGGCTTGCTTACACTGAACGCTGTGAGGCCAGCCCGTTCTCCCGACTTGCCACAACGGGCAAAATACGACGTGCTAACCCTAACCAGCAGCGTAGATAATCTACTCAAGCGGTCGTAGATTACACTGAAGGAGCTTTGACCTTCCTGCATGCCAATTCCAGGAGCTGGAGCTCGATTCCGTGGACACAAATTCGCGAATAGACATTATACACTGGCGCGCAGGTATTCTAGGGAGCATTATAAAGCTTGCAGCAGGTTTACTGGCTTTCAAAACCAAAATCCCATGTGATTTGCTCATTAGAATTTTAAAGTTGAATTTTGGTCCTTCACTGAATTGTTTTGGGGGGTTTGTTAGGGGAGAGAGAGAGAGAGAGAGAGAGAGAGAGAGAGAGAGAGAGAGAGAGAGAGAGAGAGAGAGAGAGAGAGAGAGAAAGAGAGAGAGAGAGAGAGACAGAGAGTTGGGGTGTAATTATATGGAGAGGTTATCTTGAGGTTATCTTGAGATGATTTCAGGGCTTAGCGTCCCCGCGGCCCGGTCCTCGACCAGGCCTCCTTTTTGTTACACACCCATCAGGAAGCAGCCCGTAGCAGCTGTCTAACTCTCAGGTACCTATTTACTACTAGGTGAACAGGCGCATCAGGGAAACTCTGCCCATTTATTTCCGCCTCTACCGGGGATCGAACCCGGAACCTTAGGACTACAAATACCGAGCGCTGTCCACTCAGCTCTCAGACCCCATCTCTCTCGATTACTTTACATCTAAGATTATGGCCGGATACCTTGCCCCCAAGGCTGGGGAGCCGGATACCTTGCCTCCAAGGCTGGTGGCCGGATACCTTCCTGTAAGGCTGGTGGCCGGATACCTTGCCCCCAAGGCTGGGGGCCGGATACCTTGCCCCCAAGGCTGGGGGCCGGATACCTTGCCCCCAAGGCTGGTGGCCGGATACCTTGCCCCCAAGACTAGTGGCCGGATACCTTGCCCCCAAGGGCTGGGGGCCGGATACCTTGCCCCCAAGACTAGTGGCCGGATACCTTGCCCCCAAGACTAGTGGCCGGATACCTTGCCCCCAAGGCTGGTGGCCGGATACCTTGCCCCCCCCAGGTCAGGGGTGGAGATGGGGAAGAGTTGTAAGTCAGGGAGAGGATTTATGTGTCACGGACCTTATGCAAAAATATATATGTTTTGAAGCATAGCAAAGATAGAAAAATATGACGAGTGTTTTAAAGATAAAAAAATATATATTTAAAAATGGTTCTGCTTCGTTCAATATTTCAAAAGTCTCAACTCTTTCCAGATTTGAAGCTACTTGTTAAGATGCAACCAATTCATTATATATATATATATATATATATATATATATATATATATATATATATATATATATAATGCAGCTAATTTTACAACTATTTAAACATGGAAAAACAGCTGTTACAATATGTAAATAAAATTATATATATATATATATATATATATATATATATATATATATATATATATATATATATATATATATATATATATATATATATATATATATATATTCCTTTTGCAGAAAACTGAAGATTCCACTAATTCCCAAAATCGCTCTACAGAAAAAGAAGAGTTCCATCCTCTCTAAGATTCACCCAAGCACCTGGACTGGACGGTAGAGCAACGGTCTCGCTTCATGCAGGTCGGCGTTCAATCCCCGACCGTCCACAAGTGGTTGGGCACCATTCCCCCCCCCCCCGTCCCATCCCCCTTCCATCGTTTCCAGTTCCAGAGTGAAGGGCTGGACTTGCCGCAGCCTGATCATGGCGACGAGACGGAGGTGGGGAAAAAAGGCCACTTTTATTCCAGTCAGGTAATTGGTGTTGGACTTTTTCTTTAATGAATTACGTCCTAGGCCACATAAGCCAAGAACGACAGCAGCTGCCGACGTTGTCCGCCAGTTTGGAGTGTAAACGTAATCTCCCAGATTGTGAGAGAGAGAGAGAGAGAGAGAGAGAGAGAGAGAGAGAGAGAGAGAGAGAGAGAGAGAGAGAGAGAGAGAGAGAGAGAGAGAGACAGACAGACAGACAGAGAGAGAGAGAGAGACAGAGAGAGAGAGACAGACAGACAAACAGACAGAGAGAGAGAGAAGAGGGCTCCGGAGGACGACAACTGTGATAACCATCTGCAGCTGGGAGGGAAAAAAACAAAAGAACACGCAGAAGAAAAACTGAAGTTCAACAAATACGTGAAGACAAGGAATTAGATTGGTTTCAAGATCTTGAAGACGCAGCTGTTTTTTAAATCCAGGCCTTCTGACAAGTCTCAGAGCCTGGCGCTTGCTGGGACCGAGCTTCAGTTCATGGGCCCCACCACTAGTCCTCTAATCGACTAGTGAGCTGGTTCCGGATCATTTAAGGAACATATGAAGCGGACTCTGTTTTGACAAGTGAAGGTATTGGCAAGTAACTTCCACTTACCAACACCTTCTTCGTTATTCTGCACTTGCTGGAGTTGAACTCTAACAGCCATTTGTTAGACAATCCATGCAGTCTAGTGAGACCTTCCTGCTTAGTTCCACTTTTCCAATATTTTTGTCGTTATCGCAATTGCCATGTCAACAGCAGCCATTGATAGGCATTAGTCGTCTTGCCAGGGAGATAATTCTTGCATAGCAGCTTCAATGAGACGGGTCTTAGACTTGACCTCAATAACTCCTTTGGAACCTTTGTGGAATCGTCACAACTCTGCTCCCAGGCTGGCTCTTTGGGCCGCGGGGTCGCTGAGCCCCGGAATCACCTCAAGGTAACCTCAAGGTAACCTCAGGGTAACCTCAGGGTAAGGTTGTCCTCTGTTGTTGAAGTACTTATTATGCACTGTTGTCAGCCCGTCCCCCTAAGGGTTTCCCAACGTCAAGAAAACGCTTCGTTTAAAGTGTTCTCACTTTATTTATTAGAGAACCCAAAACAGAAAACGGGACAGTACGTCACTTTCGCGAGCCGCTTCCATTTTCAGGAACGACAATTTTAAGCCTTAGGTAACGCACACGAGAGAAAAGCGACGTTCATTGTAGGAGGACAGGCTGTAGGAGAACAGGCTGTAGGAGGACAGGTTGTAGGAGGACAGGTTGTAGAAGGACAGGTTGTAGGTGGACAGGTTGTAGGAGGACAGGTTGTAGGAGGACAGGTTGTAGAAGGACAGGTTGTAGGAGGACAGGTTGTAGAAGGACAGGTTGTAGAAGGACAGGTTGTAGGAGGACAGGTTGTAGGAGGACAGGTTGTAGAAGGACAGGTTGTAGGAGGACAGGTTGTAGGAGGACAGGTTGTAGGAGAACAGGCTGTAGGAAGACAGGTTGTAGAAGGACAGGTTGTAGAAGGACAGGTTGTAGGAGGACAGGTTGTAGAAGGACAGGTTCAAGGAGGACAGGTTGTAGAAGGACAGGTTGTAGAAGGACAGGTTCAAGGAGGACAGGTTGTAGGAGGACAGGTTGTAGAAGGACAGGTTGTAGAAGGACAGGTTGTAGGAGGACAGGTTGTAGGAGGACAGGTTGTAGGAGAACAGGCTGTAGGAAGACAGGTTGTAGAAGGACAGGTTGTAGAAGGACAGGTTCAAGGAGGACAGGTTGTAGGAAGACAGGTTGTAGAAGGACAGGTTGTAGAAGGACAGGTTGTAGGAGGACAGGTTGTAGGAGGACAGGTTGTAGGAGAACAGGTTGTAGAAGGACAGGTTGTAGGAGGACAGGTTGTAGGAGGACAGGTTGTAGGAGGACAGGTTGTAGAAGGACAGGTTGTAGGAGGACAGGTGTAGAAGGACAGGTTGTAGGAGGACAGGTTGTAGGAGGACAGGTTGTAGGAGAACAGGCTGTAGGAAGACAGGTTGTAGAAGGACAGGTTGTAGAAGGACAGGTTGTAGGAGGACAGGTTGTAGAAGGACAGGTTGTAGGAGGACAGGTTGTAGGAGGACAGGTTGTAGGAGGACAGGTTGTAGAAGGACAGGTTGTAGGAGGACAGGTTGTAGAAGGACAGGTTGTAGGAGGACAGGTTGTAGGACGACAGGTTGCCCTAGAACCTTTACTGTCACTGCAGCTTGTTCCCCCAATTCATAAGGGGGGCACTATATCAAAGACC